>NC_136271.1:17839407-18021907 GCF_964187855.1 Myxine glutinosa
ACTTCCAGGAAAGAAGTCGGAATTTCAAAAAGGTGGATCTGGGGTGAATTAACGGGGGTAGAAAAGATCAAGGTTTTGGATGGAGGAGGGTAAGAGATGGTGGTGAACAGCTGTTTTAAAAACCTGGAGGGAGGAGTGGGATTGAAGAGAGTGTGGGAGTTTGTTCCAGAGGCGGGAGAAAAGAGGGATGAAAGAGTGAAGGTGAGCAGAGTCTTGATTTTGGCAGTTTAACCATAAGAGGGTTGCAGGCAGATCTTGTGCGACCTGTAGGAGTGATTAATTTTGACCTGATTTTGACCAAGATTGATGATTTTAGGCGACCTTGACCTTTTGACCTCAAAAAGCAATAAGCTTCAGGGACCAAATATGCAAAGCCTGCTCAAATTTCAAGTCAACCAAATGTAAATTAATAATTTTGTGACCTTGATCTTTTGATCTTCTTGACAGAATACAGATTACACTCTGAATAGGGTCATATTGTATTGGGTCACTGACATATTGATATGATTGACATATTGATATTGGATGCAACCTTGATCTTTGACCTCTTGATCATAAAAAAAAACAATCGGCTTCTAACTTTTGATTGGTGAACCAATTTAATGAATCAATATGCAAATTCTTCAAATTTCAGGTCAATTGGATGAAAATTGACCATTTTAGGTGATTTCGACCTTTGACCTTTTGACCAAATTATTAATTTGTCTTCTCCATTTTCTCATAATAAAATTTTGTTCAAAAATTTGATGACAAAATCTCAAATGGTAAAACGTTACAGCAGACAGAAACACACACACACACACACACACACACACACACACACACACACACACACACACACACACACACACACACACACACACATATACATACAGACACACACATACACACATATATATATATATTGTTGCGGATCTCCAACGTCGGCCTTCCCCTTATCAAGGGGGGATTAATCCCCTTGTCTTTTATCTGGCCGACGCGATCCCGGGGGATATAACGTCCTTCCCGGACAGCGTTAAATATGGTTGTTGGTCGAATTTGGTCCTATTACCTAAGTACTAATGCTGACCGGAAACGAGGAAATAACTCTCGCCCGAACCACGGCGTTGATGGACACGCCGAGCGAAGCGAGCCGCGATTCGGGCCGTTAGCAGGAACTAACCCGATTGGAGCGGTTATAATCGTGCCACGCTTATCCAATTGAAGAAAAGACTGATACAGTCGAATTGAGAGGAAACCAGGAAGAACAGGTAATTTATTAACACTTTGTCCAATTAGAAGAGGAAAAGAAAGAAGAGAATGTACAAGGAAGAGGAAGAAGCAGGTACACAGGGCAGCCTTAATAAGTCTTAACCTACACCCTGGACACGGGCCCGTTCACTCTCAGACCCACTCTCAGGGTCACTCACACGGAGTTTGAAGATGGTCGGGTTGAGGGTCCAAGGGTCCACAGCTCGTCCGGCCCCCGACTCGTACCGTGCAGATGGTGGAATACGGCAGGCAGCTCTCCCCGTGGCGTAGGCGCGAGCGGACAATTATATCTCGGGGGATTGGTTGGCGATTAGATTTGGCGTACGTAATACTTGCACCGGTGCCTTTATACGCGCGCCCGGTATGGTTACGATCGATGCGCCACTTCCCCAATGTCCTTCTGCACGCTGCAGTCCTCTGCAATGCGTGCCGCGCGCCCGCCCTTTGTAAAGCCGGTTGCCACAGCACGTCTCTCCCTCTCGTAACTACTCAACTCCGATCAGGTCAAGCGCCTCCCTCTCCCCGCTCATAACTTGTTCACAATGATCACAGTTGCGTCCGTTCTCACAACTCAGGTACAATGTTCAAGCCCTCTCTCTCCTCATAACTGAGGTGGGGGCCTCGCGCAAGGGCCACACCCAGCGAACCCTCTCGAATCTCTAGCCACACCCTGTCAGGCGATGTCACTCGAGCCCTGATTGGCTGATGAAGGCTTACCGGCTCCGCCTTGATGGCTGCTTGACGTGGCCGCACCTCCACCCTTGCACTCCACCCCCTTTTTGGGCCTTACCTCGTGGCCTTTGGGCTGGTTTGAGCGGAAGCCCAACGAGTTCGCGAAGGCTGCTGGCAGCCTAAAGGGCGAGGGCGAAGTACAGACTGGCTAGCGCTTAATGGCGTCGATGGAAGGGAGGCTGTAAAATGGACGAATGGGGCCTACTCTTATTTGTTTTACACAACGCAGATGCAACTATTGGGAATGGCCTTATCCTAAACACACACTATGAAATAACTAACGTACTAAGGTGACCTACGTGTTGCTTGTGGCCTATCTATGGGGTGCAACCTTTAACCTTTAATGATGTTACTTGTGTGGGTTCTCAAAACCGCAACACTGCACCCCTCCTTTCGCCAGGCTCGGCCCGAGCCGAACCACATACCAGTGAGGACGGCCGGCTTCGGTACCTGGGTCAGGACTACTCTTTAACAATTAGTGTGACACTTAGGTGTGGTTACCCTATACATTTAACCTCACCCTGAGTGCGACAGTTTTAACCCTAGATATGTCCCACCTGCTGCGTTGTGTACTATCTAACTGACTCACACCCACAATTAACCGAATTACGGAATTATTCGCAAACTACACATAAAGCCGGTGGGGAGCATGTTATTTACAAGACACTAGCTAATTATTTACAACTACAACCGAGGACCTGTCTTTTATGGGAAAAGAAAAGAACTTTTGGAAAGAGGAAACACCGATTGCACTGCACTGCACCAATACACCATACACCCATATGCACCAAATAAAAAAAATGCACAAAAAGCACCAACACCAAAAATGCACAAAAACATTTTGAAATAATTAATGATGATGTCTTGTGCTTGGCAGCTGTGCCGATGTATCTTCTTGCTTCTGGCTTCATGGATCTTCGGTGTGCCATCGTTAAAGTTTACCATCTTTTTGTCCGGGCACACCAACGATTAATTAATAAAAAAGGGCACAAACCGTGTCCGCTTTTTATTTGGCCAGCAGGGCCAGCGTAGGTGGTCCGACTGCTTGGCATGTGCACCACTTAAAAACAGTGGTCCGCAAGCAAGATGCTGCTGGTAGCAATGGTCTGTTCCAGCAAAGGTGCCAGTCCACAGAACGTGTGGTCCATATGGTGTATCAGTGCAGGCAGCAGGCAGCAGGGTGCAGCGCAAGAGTGCAGCAGCACAGCTCAGGGCACCTGCACACTCCCCTCAACCAAAAGACCATGGGTCCAGGAGTGGGGAGGAAGACAAAGCAGAGGTTAGCGGGGGAAAGGGCGCAAGGGTACACACAATACAAGGCAATGCGATATGAGGGGCGCGGGAGAGCGAGCTGAGAAAGCTCGTCCCTACTCGTACGTCACCCCCCATGTCAGCCTACTCTACCCTTGCCCTTCCCCGTATGTACACAATTTACAAATTCGTCTCTACCGTCTCGTCTCCCATATCTCCCCGTAATTCCAAATTCATCCCCAATCCCTCCCAAGAAGGAAGGGATGGAATAAACACAATGTCTCACCCACGTCAAGATGCGTCTTACATTCCAAACATTGCAAAACCTGGTGTGGAGTCCTATCACCTTGGTGAGTGGATGCGGATGGTGCGAAGAGATTTTCTCCTAACTATCCTTCTAATTGACATTAACTCTTTAAACTACCCGGCGTCTTGTCTTGCCAATCCAATTGGCCTCTTTAAACTATGCGGTTCTAACAACCAATTCCCATTGACCATCCTGTGGTGCTCTTCCAAATTTGGGGTCTCACTCCCCCATTTTTTCTATACTGTGCCCTCGCACAATTTTGGGGCTGGGTCGTGTGGCTCTACCAGCAGGTCTACCTACCTGCGCACCTCCGCCACTGAAGTCGCTACCCGAGCTTGCCTAGCTCCTGCGACTACCCTAACTTGGGGAAGGCCCTCCTGGCTCTCTCACCCCACTAATGCCCTCCCTGGCATTGGGCTACCCGGGTCCTCTCCTTAGGATCCTCGGGCCCCACTGAACACTACTTGAACTCTACCTGGCTCCCAGAGCCTACCTGTGGCCTCACCTGGTCGACAGACTACCAGTGGCGGAGTGCCTCAATAACTATACCCACCAATTAAGCCACACGCCCAGCCATTCCACAGTCTTATGCACCCCTCAAAGCAACAACTTGCTACTACACGCACCACAGATGTCAATATCCAAACAATTTACCTACTCCCTCTACCTAACTTTAAACTACCCTCCCCGGGTACTCGTGAAGGGGTCCATCTTCCCCCATCCACTCCTTCGCACCATGCACTCCACACCACTCATTCCACACTACTCACTCCACACTACTCACCCCGCACCATTACACTTGTCCACAATACTCTACTCATACACTTTCACACACACACATCATTCACGAGCATTGCCTCATTTGCTCACCATCACCACCAAGACTCTCATTCCCAATTCCTCATTTGCGCCTAAAGCGCATCCTCATACTCACACACACAGCATCATCTACCTAACTACTTCCCTCTAATACTAGTGCTTTCCATGTCATCCCTTATGCTAAGCACATCCCTCGTCATTATCATCCACCTAATCTCCCTACGTCCCCACGTCCCCGATGTCACTTGAGCCCTGATTGGCTGGTGAAGGCTTACTGGCTCCGCCTTGATGGCTGCTTGATGTGGCCGCACCTCCACCCTTGCGCTCCGCCCCCTTTTCGGGCCTTACCTCGTGGCCTTTGGGCTGGTTTGAGCGGAAGCCCAACGAGTTCGCGAAGGCTGCTGGCAGCCTAAAGGGCGAGGGCGAAGTACAGACTGGCTAGTGCTTAATGGCGTCGATGGAAGGGAGGCTGTAAAATGGACGAATGGGGCCTACTCTTATTTGTTTTACACAACGCAGATGCAACTATTGGGAATGGCCTTATCCTAAACACTTACTATGAAATAACTAACGTCCTAAAGTGACCTACGTGTTGCTTGTGGCCTATCTATGGGGTGCAACCTTTAACCTTTAATGATGTTACTTGTGTGGGTTCTCAAAACCGCAACAATATATATATACACACACACACAAATTTCCACAAAGAAACACACATACACATAAATACACACACACAGAAACACACAGAAACACAAAAACACACATAAAGACACATATATATATATATATATACACACACACACACACACACACACACACACACACACACACACACACACACACACACACACACATACATACATATACATACAGACACACACACACACACAAAGAAACACACATATATACACAGGAACGTGCAGAAACACAAAAACACACATAAAGACACATACACACACACACACACACACACACACACACACACACACACACAAACACACACACAAATGTATACACACACATATACACACAGAAACACAAAAACACACACAAAAACACACATACATACACACACACATACACACACACATACACACACACACACACACACACACACACACACACACACACACAAACACACACACACACACACATAAACACACACACATATAAACACACACACACACACACATACACAATAATCGTGTGACGTAAACGTCTCCTTGACGGCAGTTTATCAGAAACTCCGTTCAATAATTTACTTTATTCGGTTATCGGTGCATATATGATACATGCATGCATCGACTTCCTTTTCAATGCTCGCAAATATAGAGACTCCATACCAGTTCAAGGCCCACCCACTATTAAATTAGCCAGTGTAATGACCTTTCTTTGTGTTGACTTATTCCACACATTTAGATAATTATTATACCAAGAAACTTGATTACCTGCAGAATTGTTTCCATGAAGCTGATGAAGTACTACTGTGAGCGTTGTTTTCAAAGGGATATAGTCAATCAACAAGATCAGGCCTTGTGCTGCATATGAACGTAGAAGAAGAATCAGGAACATTCCTCCATTGGAATCCCAGGAAATCGAGGCTATGATCTTGTTGCCTGAGGATTGGGTATGAAAGTTATTGGGTGATGGGTAATTAGCCCGTCCAGTGCACAGCAGGAGATTGGGTTTTGTAATCACGTGTGTGTGTGTGTGTGTGTGTGTGTGTGTGTGTGTGTGTGTGTGTGTGTGTGTGTGTGTGTGTGTGTGTTTGGGTTTGTGTCTTTCTGGGCCGTAACTTTTTTACCATTTGAGTTTTGTCATCAAATTTTCACCAAAGCTTTATTATGATAATATGTAGAAGGAAAATGAATAATGTTGTCAAAAGATACATGAAGACCACTGACTGCTGGTCCGTGATTAACTGGAAATGTTTCCCTAGAAGGAAATGGTGCCACCGTCTGACGGCTTCCACGATCGCGTAAGCTTCCTTCTCGATAGCAGAATGTCGTTTTTCACTATCAGGCAGTGTACAAGATAAGAATGCCACTGTCCTTCCAGCTTGATTGAGGGTAGCCGCGATAGCACAGTCCGAGGCATCTGTCTCGATCATAAAAGGAATAGTCTCATCGATCGAGGTCACAACAGCATTAGCTATGTCTGTTTTCAATAGCTGAAAAGTGGCCTTCGCGGCCACATGCAGTGGAAATATTTTGTATTCCACCAAAGGAATACAATAATAATCATGACCCAGGAATACAATCATAATCATGATTGTATTCCTGTGTGTGTGTGTGACCCACTCTCCCCCATGTGTGTGACCCAATCTCCCCCGTGTGTGACCCACTCTCCCCCGTGTGTGACCCACTCTCCCCTGTGTGTGACCCACTCTCCCCTGTGTGTGACCCACTCTCCCCTGTGTGTGACCCACTCTCCCCTGTGTGTGACCCACTCTCCCCCTTGTGTGACCCACTCTCCCCCTTGTGTGACCCACTCTCCCCCTTGTGTGACCCACTCTCCCCCTTGTGTGACCCACTCTGCCCCTTGTGTGACCCACTCTCCCCCTTGTGTGACCCACTCTCCCCCTTGTGTGACCCACTCTCCCCCTTGTGTGACCCACTCTCCCCCTTGTGTGACCCACTCTCCCCCTTGTGTGACCCACTCTCCCCCTTGTGTGACCCACTCTCCCCTTGTGTGACCCACTCTCCCCCTTGTGTGACCCACTCTCCCCCTTGTGTGACCCACTTTCCCCCATGTGTGACCCACTCTCCCCCGTGTGTGACCCACTCTCCCCCGTGTGTGACCCACTCTCCCCCATGTGTGACCCACTCTCCCCTGTGTGTGACCCACTCTCACCCATGTGTGACCCACTCTCCCCAGTGTGTGACCCACTCTCCCCCGTGTGTGACATACTCTCCCCCGTGTGTGACTCACTCTCCCCCATGTGTGGCCCAATCTTCCCTGTGTGTGACCCACTCTCCCCCGTGTGTGACTCGCTCTCCCCTGTGTGTGACCCACTCTCCCTCGTGTGTGACCCACTCTCCCCCGTGTGTGACCCACTCTCCCTCGTGTGTGACCCACTCTCCCCCGTGTGTGACCCACTCTCCCCTGTGTGTGACCCACTCTCCCCTGTGTGTGACCCACTCTCCCCCGTGTGTGACTCGCTCTCCCCCGTGTGTGACCCGCTCTCCCTCGTGTGTGACTCGCTCTCCCCTGTGTGTGACCCACTCTCCGCCGTGTGTGACCCATTCTCCCCCATGTGTGACCCATTCTCCCCCGTGTGTGACCCACTCACCCCCATGTGTGACTCGCTCTCCCCTGTGTGTGACCCACTCTCCCTCGTGTGTGACCCACTCTCCCCCGTGTGTGACCCACTCTCCCCCGTGTGTGACCCACTCACCCCCATGTGTGACCCACTCCCCGGTGCAGTGTGTGTGATGTGGGAGGGATGGGGGTGGGGAGAGAGAGTATTTGAACTCTTGAAGTCACATTTTACATGAGATGTAATTACACATTTCAAACTGTATTTCCCATGTGCACGCACATGCATTCACATGTTATCAGAAGTAA
This sequence comes from Myxine glutinosa, assembly GCF_964187855.1. NCBI lineage: Eukaryota > Metazoa > Chordata > Myxini > Myxiniformes > Myxinidae > Myxine > Myxine glutinosa. The sequence continues at coordinate 17,847,335 of NC_136271.1, forward strand.
ATAAATTGTGTAGATTACATCATTTGTGGATCTGATAAATTGCCAGTAAGCATTTTGTAAAACTGAATGTGCAGGTGCAGCATCTAACTCAATATGTCCAAATGTCACACACGTCCATGTCCGTAGGATTCCCACAGGTGACGCCACTAGTATATACATAGTCTGGGCCATTATTCATTGGTAGTAATATTTACCAGCGCAGCTATCTTCGAAGCCTGCCTTCATAAATGTGAGGGTAAGCACTCCAATATTGCTTTTTCTGAAGATGGCTTTGGAAAAGCCACTAAAACGACTGTAATTCTCTTTGTCATTAATATATTTGAGGTCGCTGGACTTCAGACCAGACTTTGGGTGAAACCAGTCGTCTGAGTGCTTCCGCTCCCTTCAGAATCTGCTCTAGGTATTATATCTAGTTCCATCCCCTGGAATGCTTTTCTATTTTGACAGAGGCAGATGAAATAACTTGCTGTAAGTGCAGTCTTGCATTCTATATCAATGATTGCTTTTGACTTTCGATTTGGAATGCCCAAAGCAGTTCGACATTTGCTGAAGGGTTTGATTTGCTGAAGGCTGAAGTTCGACATAGATGCCCCTGCTTCCCCACTTCAGTCGGAAAGTAATATTTTTGCCATCCTTTATTTTCACAGTCCGCTATTACGTCTTGATATTTGAGCTTTGGCCTGTCATTAATTTACCAGATTCTCCTCCATTGGTACACTCAGCTATATAATAATCACATTTTTGCCTTTCTTGTGAATACAAAGCAGTGTCTGGTAGTTTAGCTGTTTCTGTGATCTGTGGAGGTGATATTATCGACTTGTGTTCTTCATCTATTAGTAATGTTCAGTCATTATCTCTCTGCAGGATTTTTCTGGCTTCAATTTTAGGATCAGCTAAGATTGCTTTTTGTAGGCTGTACTGTCAGCTGTGATAGATACAATGGTATGAATGAGTGTTATGATTGATGAGTGTTACTCCAGTGTTATGATTTGCTACATTTTGGTTTACTTCTTCCATAAATGGTGTTATTATGGGTAGAAGAGATCTTGAGTATGCATGGAGAGATTTTGTGTGATGTTAATGGAGATATTAAATGTTGATCAGTTACCACAACTATTTTTCCCAGGGGTCAGCTCACATCAGAGCAGATTATGACGAGTCGAGCAAGTCAAATTTGTGAAGCTTGGGATTTCTTGTGAGCGTGCAGTCCTGTTCTTTATCCACAGGCCTTCCCACAACTTGGACACAGGAATACCACATTTTATAAGAGTTTTCAGTTATTCCTCTGATCCATTATTCCCCCTATTCATTTAGGCATTTTATCCTGCTTGCCTCAAAGAGAATAATTCCATTGTGAATCATACGATTCCACTTCTTTCTAACGGGTACTGCATATTCCCAGTCTTCCATTGAATGTTTCGAACGATCAGATTTTACTGCAGTTTAACTTTCATCCATTTATACTCTGGCCGACATCAACTGAGTTTTAATGACCATTCCTTCAATTCCTTTGATGTTGGTGTCTGCACTTCTATATTGGAAACCTTGTCAAGAAATCTCACCACTAGGATGATTCATAAATAGCCTGTGTGTAACCTGACTGGATCTTTTATCTGCAAACTGAAGGGTGTCTATGTTTCACATCCAAAGATTAGTTGTGTCAACACTGTGGTTTCGTATACTTGACCTTTTGTTGAACTTTTGAAACTGCGCTGCCTCTACTCTCTTGCGTATACTTCCAAAAGCTTGGCCAGCCTTTGGGAAATGCATAGCAGTTTATTGGTATCGAAAGCAATTTTGAGATATTTTGTTGCCAAGATCGATTAAATTGTCTCTTTTCCTGAGCTTTATGCTCTCAATAGTGTTGGATGAGCATTTGCATTTCGTTGGGTGAGTTGCCTGCAAAAGTACCTGTGTCGTTTAAAGAGTGATGGGAAGGCAGAATCACTTGTCAGCAACATGTAAACTGGTCAGAGGTTATCTGTAGATTATCTTCATTTTTTTTTTTGTTTTGTTTTTCATATACAAGATCGAGGCTCGTGAAAGAGCTCACATTAATCTCACAAAAAGTCAAACCGACAAAAAAAACACAAAATAAGGGGAGCGGTAGACAAGATGGGGAGGGAGGGGGAAGGACACAAACACAACATTTGAGAACAGGGACATCGAGAGAACTGTGGAAGGGAGAGGGCTTGGGGGGAGGTGGGAGAGGTATAAAACATATGGACACTGCAAGGACTTCCAGAAAAGAAGTTGGAATTTCGAAAAAGTGTATCTGGGGTGAATTAGCGGGGGTAGAAAGATCAAGGTTTTGGATTGGGGAAAATAAGAGATGGTGGTGAACAGCTGTTTTAAAGACCTGGAGGGAGGAGTGGGATTGAAGGGAGTGGGGGAGTTTGTTCCAGAGGCGGGAAAAAGGGGGAATAAAAGAGTGAAGGTGAGCAGAGAGCCGAGATTTTGGCAGTTTAACCATAAGAGGGTTGCTGGCAGATCTTGTGCGACCTGTAGGAATATTTGGGGGACAGAGCACAGAGAGAGCTGGGGGAGCAAGGCCGGAGAGGAGTCGGTACAAGACAGAAAGACCACCAACCTGCATGTGGTGAGTGAGTGAAAGGCCCTCGGAGTTAGCTTCATCGCAGGAGATTCGAATGGTTCTGAAAGCTTTGGTTTCAACAGCGCGAAGCCGAGCTGGGTGTGATCCAGGGGCACCGGCCCAGAGGGGGGAACAGTATTCCATTGAGCTGCGGATGAAAGCCTTGTATGTGGTGAGGAGCTCAGGTGTGCCAAGGAAGGACTTTGCATGACGGAGGATGCCCAGTCGGCGACTGGCTTTCGAGGCGAGCTTAGAAATGTGGTTTTCCCAAGAAAGATCATGGCAGATAGTGAGACCCAGAAGCTTGAGCGACAGAACTTCTTGGAGAGGATTGTTGAGAAAGTAGATGGGCGGGTTTTCCAGTCGGTCTTTTCGGAGAGATATTGTAAGAGTGTGAGATTTGTCAGGATTGAAAGACATGTTCCACTTGTTTGACCAGTCTGCGATTTTGTCCAGGTCTGCAGAGTGTGAGGAGGCTGCAGACTGCCGATCTGAGGGATGAGGAATGGAGCGGCAGAGAGTGGAGTCATCAACAAAGAGATAGAGAGGATTTTCGAGAGAGTCGGAGAGATCATTGATGAAGACCAGAAAAAGCACAGGGCCCAGAACACTACCTTGGGGAACTCCAGCGAGAACAGGAAGGGGCGATGAGAGAAATCCATTCAGGGCCACACGTTGACGACGACCAGAGAGGAAGTCCGCAAGCCAAGCGTGGAGATTTCCATGGATACCATAGGAGGAGAGTTGGTGAGCAGAGCTGGGTGCCAGACCGTATCGAAGGCACGTGATATGTCAAGGGAGACAGCTCTGATTTCCTGTTTGACATCGAGGACCTACATCCATTATTGAGACAGCAGAAGCAACATGTCCAGAGTAGAATGACCTGGTCTGAATCCAAATTGATGATCGGAGATCAAGCCATTGGAGAAGAGGAAGGATTTGATATCCGAAGCAATGATGGATTCCATGACTTTGCTGATAATTGGGAGCAGGCTGATTGGTCTGTAGTTGCAAGGATCTGTTTTTGCACCTTTTTTGTGTAAAGCGGTAATGTTAGCTGATTTTCCAGATGCTGGCAGAGGACCTTGAGCAAAAGAGAGGGTGAAAAGAACAGAGAGAGGGTGAGATAGAATGGCAGAGCAGGATTTTAGGACCCGTGGGCTGATGCCGTCTGGTCTAGTTGCAGAATCAGAGTCGAGGTTTGACAAAAACTTCTCCACCTTGTCAGGAGAGAAGGACACAGAGTCCAGGAGCAGTTGGGTTCGACTGGGTAAGGTGGGAACAGAGGGAGATGGGGTTGGGACACAAAAGGTGTGTCTCAGTGTGTCTTAGGAAGGTCAATGGTCTCCAAGTAATTGGTCTCTGACTATTTCCTTTGTTACTTTGGACCAAAAAATAACAGACTTCCTTACATTCTCATTTGAATATAGAATGCCTTATCAAATTTTTTTTAAGCATTGCCCAACATAACAGTGAAGAATAGACCAAAAAATGTGGGTAGCAATTAAGATACATCCTTTATCGTCACCATTTTTATGGGAAATGTTTCTGAGGCCTTACCATCAGCAATTCCTCTTTCCATCATTACCCTGCGCACGTGAAACAAAAAGCTGGGTGAAGCAATTCGATCACTTTGTCTGTTATGTCGGTTTGTCTGTCTGCAGATGTCAGGCTATGATCAAGGAACTACTTTACTTCATTTCAATTGAATTATATATTTTTAACACTGTAGAACACGAATCGGAAAATGACTCGGAACACAAACCTGCAGTTTAGTAAGTAGTACTTTGGCTCTGAATTTGGCAAAATGTATGGAATCTCGTCCCGTTCACACATGCACACAGAGGAGTGAGATTTTTCTTTACCTTGTCTGCTTGTCTGGCACTCAAACAAAATTGATAATAATTCCAAACAGGAAAGTTACTATTTTTAAGGATGCTATAATGGACACAAACAACAGGCATGAAGTGCTAATTAATGTGTTAAATAAGGTGGTATAAAAGATGCTGCATCAATAGCAGTAAACTTCCGAAGAAAGTTTTTTTTATATACAACCTTCAATTGTCTTTATTTTATTTAAATTGAATTATCCTTGATCAACATTGTGGACATTGTGAACATTGTGGAACAGAAACCGGCATGTTTTCATTTCCAAAAACTCCGTTTATCAGACTTGGACAAAATATTACGCTATTTTATGTCATCTCGACCAATCAAATGTGCCACTCTCTCTCTCACTGGGGAATATCGATGTGCGTGCTGTGAATATATCACTGGGCAAATGTGCCGCACTGGGGAATATCGAGATTCAGATAACGTGGCGGCTCGTAGGAAATATAGATCATGCTTTGGAAATGCAAAGCAAGAGTCTAAAAGTTCCATCATGAAATGAGTTTGTTTGGACATTAAAAAAAAATTGGCTTAGAGTTTCTAAAGGCCTTCTATACTGATCGTATATCAAGCCTTCCTAAAGTCAATTATGTCACCATGACAAGTGGATGCCTAAAAACAAAGTCAATGAACCGTGTTCCAACGGGAAAATAAGCTGTTTCAACCGTGAACCGGCCCAACATTGAGATCCCAGTGTTGGGCCCAGCATTATTTTTGTCGTGTGACTACCTTGTGTGGTGAACACCGCAGGATGACACGGAGGACCAAACGAGCTTAACACTCTGAGGCGTTCAATTCAATGGTGGACCTTCGTTAAACGCACAAGCAAGTGGGGGGAAAAGCCGGGAGCACTTGCCTGCGCGGGTCCACCCGGTCGTCTTCAGGACTGCAATAATTAATGCGAGCAACAACCGATTAAAAATGCACAAAAATACCAGTTTTATTAAAAGAAATGCCGGTAACAAAGAATGCACGATCAACTAAAATCCTAAATTGGGACGTCCCCACATACAGACCCAAATACAGACGAAAGGGAAAAATAATGATAGCAAAAATAAAAGGTGTGGTTGGCACTTATCTGCGAGCGGCTTCCGAATCTTGTCAGGAATTGTCTCAGGCAGGTGTCCCTGCACGGGAAACCACAGACTAGTTGGTGCGAACTAGGCCTCGCGCGCCCTCGTTCCCTCGATGTCCGCTTGTCCTCCCGATCGTCCAACCTGCGCAGGAGCTCTACGAACTCCGACCGCTCTGTGTTGCCAAGAGAGGCATGAATCCCATCCACGTACACTCACCACCAAAAGCCACGATCATCGACCGAATCCAAGAACAAACAGCCAGACCAGCAGCCAGCGCAAGAGAATGAATGTCAAGACTCTCCTCAATACTCCAAGAACGAATATGAATTCACGATCCAAGCCATGAACCATGAACAGGAACAGCACGAGAGCAGACCAGCAGAGAGAGCGTGTTCGCTATGAATGCCAGCCCGGAGAGAGCGAAAATGTCAGGGAACACAGTCTTTTATAACGCAGGCTCTGACGTCATCACCACGCCATCCTTGCCTGATCCGAGCAGTGCGTGCCACCTCTTCGTAGTCCATCTCTGCTCGACTAATCTAACCAATCTGGTGCTCCGCGGGGTGTGGCCTCTCGGACCTGCTGCTTGTGTTCTCACCCATGTCAATGTTATCAGCGGTAGTGCTTGATGCTCGGTTTCGGGTTAGTTTTTATATTTAGTGCCATTAAATGCGCAATTCTGGCTCTCTGTGGGTGCTGGGTCAAAAGGAACAAAGGAATAGATTAAGAGGCAACTACACACAGGGGATTAATTACCCATACTCCCTCGCTAATTAACAAGCCCCACCCCTCTGATGAGGACGAAAATACAAGCTTACCCGACATCTGGTCTACACAAATTCCCTACTTATGATACATCGAGGTTTCTTCTTTTTCACAATAGTCAGAGCACACTATTCGATACACTCGACCTGGACTACGGTATCTCTACCCCCCACAAACGTAACATTATTGTATCTAGTACAATAGTCTTACAGAAATCATGTCGGTTGTACTTCTGCTTGAGTGGAAACCATACAGTTTCAGGTAGGACATTAGTGATGTTGATATGATTATTTTCAGCATCACTATGGGAAGGATTCTACTCACAATCAATAACACTGAGATTCTAGTGTAGTTTCTGCTCCTCTTGCATATTTGTATCCAATAGTGCATTATTTACATTTCTGGAAACAATTTATTTTTCCAATATTAAATTGAAAATACACTAACGTTTGTTTTTACTGGGGCTCAGCAGTTTTGTAAATTTATATATGTATTCCATCAGGAGCAGGTTCTTTTTCACTGTTATTTGCTTAAGGGCTTTTTCAACCTCCTATATTGTTGTTGATTCATTTGGATATTATTGGATTGGTTGCTGAGGCACACCATCTTCAGCATAAATGTAAATGTTGGAAAGTTTGTTTAAAAGTTCATCAAAACGTATCTGAGCTTGATCTGTGATCAAGAAACCATTGTGTGCACTTGTGAGATGTGTGATGCCTGAATAGAATGGACTATAATCCTCCTTGGATGCATTACAGAAATTTTTGGTTTGGGGGATTTGACAAACTGTTATAAATAATTTGCTTAATCTGCCACCATTCAAATTTTATAGTGCATAGTAAGGTTTGTAGTTTATTGCACACCCTACAACTATATTTCCTCATACTGGAGATTGAGGAAGTTTTGTTTAAGTAGTGCAATATGCATTCTATTTGAGAAGGCCTATATATATATATATATATATATATATATATATATATATATATATATATATATATATATATATATATATATATATGTATATATATATATATATATATATATATATATAAATATATATATATATATATATATAATTATATATATATATATATATATTGTTACGGACCGCGGATAAGATGTTAATGGATTGCCGAGCGGATGGCGGCCGCGGCCCGAACTATTAACAATGACTAAGACCCGATTCCTTAAACGTGGGCCAAATCGTGCCACAGATATTCAATTTGGAAAAGACAAAGACGACGATGTGAAGAAGAAGAAGAAGAAGACAAAAAAAAGGTTTGAAATACGAATATAATTTATTACTATTTACAGGACCAAAAGAAACCAAGGAAGAAGGAAAGATAATAAAATAAAGACAGAAAGAGGGACGGACCAGAAGCACAGTGAAAATTCTAGCTTACCTATTACAGTCTTAATTAATACTCTGGACAGAACAAACAAAAGACAGACTCACACGAATGGGGAATTTGCAGGCAGGAATGGAAGGACTGGAATGGTTTGGGACGGCAGAGAAGGGGAGGAAGGCACGGAGCTGGCTGGAGCTTGATCCCTCACGGGACGTCGGGCTGGACCTCGATGGCCGCCGATGCCACCAATCCTGTGGTATGCGCGGGGTAACGGGTCGGAGCTGCCTGGTGGAGCCAACGCTGCTGGTGGGGGGTCTGGCGTGACGGGTTCTCTCTCCCTCTCTCACAAACTCTCAGGACTCTCTTCAGGCTTGTCTGTGATCTGATCTCCTCCCTCCTCGACTCTACTGGGGGCGTCTCCCGCGGGTTATATAAGCCCCACCCTTGACCCTTTTGCGAACCTCCCTCAAACGTTCTCTCTCCGCCCTCTAAAGCCAACCCCTCATTCTGGGTTGGTCGGCAAGGGCTGGTTCACTCCTCCCCTCTATGATGAGGTGGAGACACGCCTTTCTTCCCCGACCTTACCTCGTGGCTAATGGTGGTTTTGGGGGCGATTCGAGCTAGCCCCAGCCAAAGGGCAGCAATGGCGAATGAAGAAAACCGCCCAAATGCAGTTGGCAATTGCAGCAAACCTGGCAAACCTGGCACTTTGAAGATGCCATGTCGGAGGGATCTACCTTATTTAATGCAGTGCAATGGAGTGTCAAATTAATGGAAGACAAGGCCTTACCCTACTACACAGAATAAGGAAATAACTGTCAACAAGGAGGAAATCTATTATTGGCTACGTGGGTGCTTGTGAAATAACTACGGGCACGACCTTTGACCTTTATACACAACTGGAGGAAGGAGGGTCCACAATAAAACAATTTAAAAAAACACAATCCTCATATCCACAACAATATATACAGACTTGGCATTTAATATGGAATTATTATTTTTTCTTCACTTGGGTTTACTTTCTGAACTCTGTATATCAATCTGGTGAGTTTATTTTACGCTTCGGTGATTTCTTTGTTAAAAGAACCATGTCACTGATTGTCTGTCGCAGCAAGAAGTCAATAACAGGATTATATCACAGGTGGCATGACAAAATGTACGGACAGGTACATTTGACGATTGGCTTCACAATCGGGTATATAAGGGTTGTTGCGTTCTGTATTAGTGGAAAACAACTGCTGCACGTCTACAAAAGTTATTGCCGCTTCCCCTGGAGATGGTCCGTCAACTCCACAATGCTGTTTGTCATTTAGTGGTGGCTTTACGAAATTCCGGCATGAAACAGCGTGCTATTGCTCGGCAGTATGGCATCACTCAAGGTCAGGTGTCAAAGATCCTGAAACGAAATGCTCAGAGGGATGTCCCTACTCCAATACCGAGGTCAGGACATCCCCGCAGAACCACAAGGAGGGATGATCGCCAGCTGCACCGGTTAGTCCGCAATGGCCGTACCAAGTCAGCTAATCGGCTTAGGGCTGAGTGGCAGCAACTGACAAATGTGCCTGTATCCAGAAGGCTAGTCAACCAACGACTGGTTCAAGCAGGCTTTCGTGCCAGGCATCCCCTGAGAAAGCCACGTCTGACCAGACAACACCGCCAGCGCCGATTGCAGTGGGCCAGAGAGCACCGTCAATGGCAGCCAGGACACTGGAATCACGTGATCGTCAGTGACAAGTCTAGATTTCTGGTCTATCGTCAATATGGCCGCGTCCGAGTGCACAGACAAGTGCATGAAGCCTACAACGAAGATTGTATAGTGCCAAGAGTCCAAGCTGGAGGTGGTGGAGTGACAGTTTGGGCTGCTTTTCATGCAGGGGCAAAACTGACCTGGTTGTTCTGATTGGAAACCTGAACCAGTTCAAGCACAGGGCCATTCTGGAAGAAACATTGCTTCCATTTGTTCGTGCAGCCTTTCGAGGAAACGTTGTCTTCCAAGATGACAATGCACGGCCTCATCGTGCTCGCATGATCCAACAGTTTCTTGCTGACCGTGGTGTAGAGATTATGGAGTGGCCTGCCATGTCCCCAGATATGAATCCGATAGAGAACTTGTGGGCAGAATTAACGTGTCAAATCGACAACTTGGACCAGCAGCCTGCCTCTGTGCGTGAATTGCAGCAGGCTATTGTAACTGCATGGCAAGCGATTCCTGTCCAAACCTTGGCAAATCTCGTGAACAGCATGCCTCAACGTATACGTGCTCTCCTGAATGCTCGTGGGGGTTACACGAAGTACTGAACTGTAATTTTACTGTCCGTAATTCCAGTCGTAATTTAACTTTTGTTTTTGTTTAAAAAAAATTTGGGCTAGTGTGCAAAATAAAGAGATACTTCTGGAAAATGCACAGAAGTTTAACACAGTACTGTCCGTGAATTGAGTTCGATATCAGTTTACATCACTTTCAAGGATCAATTTATTTGCTTCGAAATGTCAAATGTGGTTTTTGTTTCTTTTAAAGGTCACATTAACAAAATCTAGAATAATTTCAACATAATGCCAATGAACTTTTGGTTCTAAGTCATCTTGAAAAGTAAGTTCACCCCCACAAAAAAATTATTCCATATTAAATGCCAAGTCTGTATATATATATATATATATATGTACATGTATATATGTAGGGGATTTCATCAAGTCCCTATCCTGACGGATGTAATCTGTTGTGAAATCAATCAAGTCCACAACTTTGTCCCATAGGTAGGTTTAATAACAATCAGATCTCTGGCATCATCCTGTAGAATACAATCATGCAATATATATATCAGCATCATGGCATCATATAGGAAGGATCGATAATATTAGTCAATGCAAGCAGGCCTAGAATGTCTGCACGTACGTACCATCCGAGTCTACATGTCATAGAGTAAAGGTCGCAGGAGTGGCCCGGAGTCACGGACGTCCGATGTCTTATAGAAGCCTCTCAGTGGTTTAAGTGAGCATCACACCTGGGTTCAACTTTGATACATTTTCACTACATCCTCCCCGCCGTTAGAACTACACTGCCGCTAGGCAGGAAGCAAGCGTGCGACAGCATTAATTGATTAGTGTTGTCAGTCCATGTCAGTCGGTCCATCCGTAGCGGTCAGGGCGGCGAATTGCCCTGCCCGCACGGGTCCGGAAACTACCGGGTCCAACATCCCCAAGCCCGGAGTCCCCTGCATTGGAGTAGCCGCTGGAGGCAGGCATCGGAGGGGGCACCACAGGGCCTTCAGGCATGGATGTCTCTGGCGACGGGAGGGACGGCAGATGCTCCATAGGCGGAGCATCGGGAGAGTCCATAGACTCGTAAATCGGTTCGTCGATGTCCCCGCAAGGGTCGATGACCCCACAAGGGGCGAGATGGCGTATGGAGACCGTGGACTCACGTCCATCTGCCGTCATTACGCGAGCATGCTCAGGATTAGCCTGGAGTACCTGCACCTTATCCACTAAGGGATCGTACTTGCTCATGCAAACCGCACGTTTGAGGTAGGCTGGCCCCGGCTCAGCGAGCCAACTAGGTAAAGATCGGATACTACCCGAGCTTCTTGGGTGGTGGAACAACCGTTCGTGAGGAGTCTGGTTGGTGGCCGTACATAGTAGAGCCCTGATCGAGTTCAGCGCCGCAGGTAGTGACCAAGCCCATTTATCTAGGCCCCGGCCGAGGGTCCTGAGGCTTAGCATGACAGCCCTCCATATAATCCCATTGAAGCATTCGACCTGCCCATTCGCCTGTGGTCTGAACGGGGTGGTATAGCTAGAAGCGACATTATTCTGGAGCAAGAAGCTCCTCACTTCCTGGGACAGGAACACCGCACCCCGATCTGTATGCACGTAGGCCGGATACCCAAACATAGAAAACACGTTCTGCAGGCACCGTATGACTGTGGCGGCCGTCATATCTGCGCACGTGAAAGCAAAAGGGAATCACGAGTACTCATCAACGATAGTGAGCAGATAACGAGAGTTACTCGACACCGGCAGCGGCCCTTTGAAATCCATCGCCAATCTCTCCCACGGTCTAGTAGCCCTGACCAGCGTCCCCATGGGAGGGTTGTAGAAACGCGGTTTGAGTTCCGCACATACAGCGCAGTCGTGACAGACCCGGCGGACATCCTCAACCGAGTACGGCAGGTTACCACGACGCACAAAATGAGCGAAACTCGTCACCCCAGGATGACACATTGTGTCGTGCAAAGCACGCAGACCCTCCAAATATATGAGACCCGCACACGTAGCCAGCCTCGATAAGGCGTCGGCAACCAGGTTATCCCTCCCCGGGCGATATTTGATGGTGTAGCAGAAGTCGGCGAGTTCGATACGCCAGCGAGTGATTTTCTCATTCTTAATGCATTGAGCATGTAAGGTGTCGTACATAAACGCAACGCTCTGTTGGTCCGTGATGATTTGGAAGCATCGTCTGAGCAAGTACGGATGCCAATGCCGAATCGACTCTACGATCGCGTATGCTTCCTTTTCGACAGACGAATGCCTCCGCTCAGTGGAGGTGAGAGTCCGCGAAAATAAAGCTACAGGGCGCCCCCCCCTGGGAGAGAGTCGCCGCTATCGCATGATCTGAGGCATCACTTTCCAAGACGAAAGATTTGCGCTCGTCGATCGTTGCCACAGCGGCGCCAGCGATGTCGGACTTAAGGCCCCGAAAAGCAGCCATGGCGGCAGGGCTCATGGGGAATGCTTCGCAGGCCACAGGTGGGCGAAGTTTCGCGGAGAAATTTTGCACCCACTTAGAATAATGGGCGAGCAGCCCGAGAGCATGCTTCAACGAAGCTCGATCGCAGGGCGGGGCCATATCGAGCAAGGGTCGCAGACGCTCCTTATCTGGAGCAACAGAGCCATGGGTCACGGTGTACCCCAGAAGATCTATCGTGCGCATGGAGTAACGACACTTAGCCTCATTCATGGTTAGGCGATACCTCTGCGCGACCTCGAGGAAGCGCTTCAGATTAGCATCGTGATGCCCCTGGTCATGCCCGCAAACCGTAAGATTGTCCAGATATACAAAGACATCTGTCAAGTTCTCTTTAGCGATGAGGTCGTCCATAGCCCTCTGAAAACACGCGACCCCGTTCGTCACCCCAAAAGGTAGTCGGCTGAACTGGTATAACCTTTGACCCAATTCAAAGGCGGTATAGATGCGATCGGCCCCGGAGGTGGGGATCTGATGATATGCACTACGCAGATCGAGAGTGCTATAGACCGAGTACTGGGCCACCTGTTGAACCAGTGCGTCCATCCCCGGTAGAGGGTAGGCATCCAGCTGTGTAAATCGATTAATCATCTGCGAATAGTCGATTACCATGCATTTGCGATGCGCTTCACTTCGCACCACTAAGACCTGGGCCCGCCACGGCGACCGGCTAGGTTCTATGATACCTTCCTTTAAGACCTGGGCCGTTTCCTCCGCAATGAATTGCGCGTCTGCTCATGAGTAGCGCCGTGATTTTACCGCTACAGGTGTGCAGTCCGTGGTCATGTTGGGGAACAGCGAAAGAGGCTCAATTTCCATCCCTGCAAGTGCACACACAGCAAGCGTATCAGTCCCACCAAATTCCATTTCCAAACGTCCATGTCGCTTAAGAAAGTCATGTCCTAACAGAATATCAGCACATAATGCAGGTAAGACCATGAGATGTACATCTGGAAATATGCGTCCCTTTATCACAAGCTTCAATCGACATTCCCCTTTTGTGCTGAGCCTAAGCCCTTGGGAGGCCATAAAGATCCGACGTCTTGTCCCAAGGATCGGCCATCCATGTTTTTGCACCAGTCGATGATCGATATAACTATCTGTGGACCCCGTATCGATTAAAGCCCGAGCAAAAATGCCTTCGATCATAAGTGGGATAATGGCCTGAGCAAGGCCGGGTGGACCGGCAGGTATTGAACCATCCGAGTGAGATGATCGCGCCTCGCGTGTAGATCCAATGCCAGCTGCAGTTCTCCGGTCGTTCGAGCAGCCTCCGGAGGGCGCTCGTGTCAAGCGCGTAGTTTCAAAACCGACTGCAGTTTGCCGTGCCAAAGCAGGAGCTTGTAGTTCGTATGAGCAGCCAGCGGATGGTGCTCGTGTCACGCGAGAAGTGTCGAAGCCAACTGTAGTTTCCCGTGCCGAAGCAAGAGCTTGTAGTTCGTACGAGCAGCCTTCGGATGGTGCTAGAGTCACGCGGTGAGTCTCAAAGCCATCATGAGACGTTCGGATACGAGCCAAGGACGGTCGCTCCGCATTCGGTCGTGTTTGCGCCATTTGTTTTGGTGGCCCGATGAATCTCACCAAGGTCGGGTGTGCAGCCAGGGGCCCACGAGGAGGTGCGCCGCTCATCAAAGCCGGGTGAGGCACCCCGCTCTGTGCTCGGCCCATTGGCCCGGCGATAAGCCCATTCAAGGCCGCGCGAGTTCGTTTGCCCCGCGCAGCCTTTCGGCAAACTTTTGCAAAATGTCCTTTTGTCGAACACAAATGACATATCGCTTCCCGAGCCGGACACACCGACCTGGGATGTTGTCGATTTCCGCAGAAGTAACACGTAGCATTTCGTCCAGGATTTGGTCCTGCCGCTGCGGCTGCCGCCAAGCCGGAATCCGGGTCCTCCTCGGGAGAGGCCAGGGGTTCCGGCAGTGAGATCGAGTCCGCTCCCGCGTCCTCGGCGGTAGCTCTCTCCGGTCGAGCTTGTTGAGAAGTCCCCGCAATGACATGTATGTGGTCATAGGCGTTAGATTGTTCCCGGGCCTCAGTGTATACGTGCGCCAGCCGTAAAGCTTCCGTGAACGTCAAGTCCGCAGTTCCCAAAAGTCTTTGTCTAATGGTTGAAGAGCTGATCCCAGAGACAAAAGAATCGCGGACAAGATCATCTTGTACTTGCTCATGAGTGCGTACCTCTGGAGTACTATCTGCAAGTAGACGTCGCAGCTCTTGGGCGAAATGATCCAGCGTCTCAGTGGGCTGTTGACTCCGCGTTGCGAGCAGATGCCGGGAATAAACCACACTCCGTTTCTTAATGTAAATTCGTTTCAGCCCCATCACAGCTGCATTGAATGTCGTACACTGTTCGATTCCCCTGTAGACGTTATGGTGTACTTTAGTCTGAAGTACATCTAGTTTCGTTTCATCAGTGACAGTGGTGTCCTGGGCTTTGAACTGATTGTCCAGTGTCTTGAGCCAATGCGTCAGCTCCGAGCCCGCATCTGCTGCTTGTGGGTCTGCCGCAAATATCGGCACCTGGATCATCCTGTGTCCCACCATGTTTGCCTCTTGTTCTCGAGTGGACGGCGAGATTGATTGTTATTAAGTGTTGTGAAATCAATCAAGTCCACAACTTTGTCCCATATGTAGATTTAATAACAATCAGATCTCTGGCATCATCCTGTAGAATACAATCATGCAATATATTGTAACGGTTTTGAGAAGTGTAACGAATTTGGGAAGTGTAACGGTTTTTGAGAAGTGTAACAATTTTGGAGGAAGTGTAACGAATGTGAAAAGTATGGTTTTGTTGTGTGTAACACCCTCGTAATGTAAATAATGGTCGCAGCCGTCCTCCTAGTTAATTCCATGAAACTTACACACAGGCCACGATATATCTTTTTAAATAGTGTATTTCCTTATTCCATGTAGGCTAAATATGTGTTTCCCACTAGATTGACTCTGCATTGTATCAAACGAAATAAGCGTAGGCCCTTTCACTTTCCCCAATCATCTCCGCTCTCCCAAAGTTCCTATCAAAAGCGGTGCGAGTGGTGTTCAATCCCGCAAGCCGCCATTGCCCATGTGCTAATCTCGGAGAAGAGGGGGGTAGGAGCCGCCAACTCACAGGCGTGGCACGTTGTCATGATCAGAAGAGGAATCGGACAGCCCTAACAGCCAACCAGCACCGCGGTTAGCGACCCTGTAGGCGTGCCCTCGCAGCCGGCGGCTTGATTCCGTCCCGAGTAATAAAAGCGACTGGAAGGGACTGCTTCGGGAGATGAGAGAAGAGGTGACCTGCGAGAGGAGCTGTGAGTGAGCTGTGAGCTGTGAGCCGAGAGACGCTCCAAACCCAAAAAGGAGAGATACTTGGGGAGGAAACAAGGTTTGAAGAGACGCGCTGAGAGGAGGGAGATGGCTTCCCCAGAAGGAGAGGAACAGGTGTGACCGAGCCAGCGCGTGACGTCTACAGCATCGGCAGCGGATACGCGACCGAGGGTTTTCCCGCCAAAAACGCGAGGAATTGGGAGCTGCTACCTCCAGCCCTGCCGGTTGCAGGGACCTCCGACCCTGCCTCCCTCTCCAGCAATCCACCTCAGCCATACCTGCCTGCAATATCCCCCGTGTAAGTGTGAACGTCGTCTATCCTAATCGTTGTCCTGGGGTTAAGTAAATTGAATAGTATAAGCTAACGATGCACTGTGTGACTGCTTCTTCCATCCATTGCTTGTAAATAATTTTGGTCGCTCTTTCTTTTTGCTTGTGTGTGTATAATAAATCTGTTCTTCCTCCGTACTCTGTCTTCTTCTCTTTTCCTTCTCTTTCGGTCGCTTTAGAGGTTTCCCGATTGAATATCTGTGGTGCGATCTGGTCAACGTTGTGGGAGTCGGGCCAATTGGGGATCCTGTTAGGTCGCGGTTGGACCATCCGCTCGGCCCATCGTAACATCTAAACTGCGATCTGTAACAATTGGTGTCTGGGAGTGGGATTCGAGGCCCGAACCAAATTTTTAAGAGGTGTAGAAAAAAAAATTTTTGGGTCAAAATTACGAGCTGCCGAAATTTTGTTTAATAAAACCCGAATTTTGAGATCGCGCCATGGACAATCAAGGCGATCGGATGTCGGTGGGGGAGATAGACGGGTTAGGGGTAACCCAGGACTTAGGGGAAGAAAGGGAGGAGGAGAGCAATGAGGAGGCGGTTGAGGGGGTATCAGACGCACAAAATGGCGTCCTCGCCCACGAGGCTTCAGGCGCACAAAGTGGCGCCCTCGCGCACGAGGTTACGGGCGCGCAAAATGGTGCCTCGCACATGGCCACGCCGCCCGCGACCATAGCAGCGCCGCTGGTGGATTCGAACCTTTTTTTCCTGCAAATGAGGGCCCTTATGGGACAAATGGGAGACCAAATTGGAGGTTTGAAAAACAGTATAGAGGCTCAGGGTGAGCGATTGGAGGGCCAAATGGGGGTAATGAGGGACGAAGCGAGGGCTCAGAGTGAGCAATTGGGGGTAATGAGGGATGAAGCGAGGGGTACCGGTGAGGGGTTAGACAAGAAATTTGGGAAGTTAGACAAAAATTTTGAGGGGTTAGACAACGGGATAAAAGAGGTGAAAAATGGGTTAATGGGGTTAGAAAATAGGATGGAGGACAAATTGCGGGAAATAGGGGACCAATCTGCAAGGGAAATCAAACGAATGGGGAACCAGATAGAGGAGGTGCAAATCGGGTTAGAAAGTAAACTGGATGCTCAGAGGGATGAATTGGGACAGATGAGGGTGGCATCTACAAGAGAGATGGAGGAGATACGACGAGGTGTAAGTGAGGAGGTTTCGGGGCTACGCGAGGAGGTAAAGCGAGGTGAGAAGTGTATGGAGAAAGAGGTGAGGAATAATACGGCTAAGTTACAAGGGGGAATAGAAGATCTGACGGAGGAGGTGGAACAGCTGACAGAGGGACAGACGGAGTTAGTGGAGCAGGTTCAAAAGAACACTGCGGTACTAGGAGGGTTAAAGGCGACACAAAAAGAAATTAAAAACGAATTAATAGCGACACAGAGGCAATGTCAGATGGTACGTGAGGGACTGACAATGAGGGTGGACGAGGTGACAGAGATAATGGAGACGAAGGACCGAGAGGTGAGGATGCACATAGAGACGGTCACGGTAGCCTTAGAGGACGAACTTGAGGAGACGCACCGGGAAATAAAAGAGGTGAAGCGAAAATTAGAAGAAGTGGAAGAAGAGGTGAGTGAAATTAAGAAGGGACGGACAGAAACTAAAAGAGAAATCCAGGAGGAGGTGATGGAATATGTGCAAGGTCGGTGCTCAACTCATGATGTGATGCTCACTAACCAAATAAAGAGTTTGCAGGTGGCAAAGGAGGTGCGGAGACGAGGTGCCAAGGTGAGTGGCGATATAATCGGAAATGTACATGATGTGAGGAAAGCTTCAGTCGGCTTGGGGATTGGTTTGGATCCGGGTGTTCGTGAAAGGCCGTTGGTGAAGTGTGCGACAGGTCTGGTGTGCGAAGAAATAGGTGTGCGAGAATGTCCGACCATGGGGTGTGTGAGGAAAAAGTGCACGCCAAGGAGTGAGTGTGCTGTCGAGAGTGAGTCGGTCGTAGCGCGTGTGCAAGGGAGCACATGGAAGCGCGTAGTGAGGAGTGTTACAGAGGATGTAACGGGAGAGTGTGCCGTCAAGAGTGAGTTGGTCGAAGCGCGTGTGCAAGGGGGTACATGGAAGCGCGGTGTGGTGAGTGTTACGGAGGAAGTAACGAGAGAGTGTACACCTGTGGTGAGTGTTACAGAGGATCTAACGAGAAAGTGTACGCCTGTGGTGAGTGTTACAGAGGGTGTAACGGGAGAGTGTGCGCAAGAATGTGTGCGAGAAAGGTGTGTAACGGACAGGTGCATGAGGAAAGAGTGCGCTGTCAGGAGTAAGGGTGAGTGCGTTGTCAAGAGTGGTGGTGAGAGTAGTGAGAGTGGCACGGAGCGTGAGTTGGTTATGACAGGTGAGCGAGGATGTACACCTGGAATGGAAGGATGCACACCTGGAATGGTAGAGCGTGTGTGGGAATGCACACTTGAGTTGGTCGTGAGGCACGTGGTTGGGTGTGCGAGTGAGAGCACACCTGTAATTGTCACAGAGGAGGTGACCGAGGAGGGGGCACGAAGAGGTGTGTTGGTGAGGTGTGCGAGCGACGAATGTGTGCCAAGGTGTTCGGTGGTCAGGTGTGTGACCAAGTCAGTGAGCAGAATGAGAGTACCGAGGTGTGTAAGGAAAGGTATGAGGAGCATGGGAACAGCTGGAGGTATGAGCAAGAAAGGGGTAGCGTATGCATGTAAGCATGCAGGTGAAGCATCGACGGTAACCGGGTTAGAGGTTAGAACGACTTATAGCCGAATCGGGCCCTCGGTGCGCATCGGGCAGTTTCGCGTGCCGCGAGGACCAGCGGGGATCCGAACCACGGCGGTTTCGAAAGAACCGCCGTACGCGATCCACGCTGTGCCTCGCTTGGAACGGCCGCGTCCGGGCTCCACTAGGCGGAGCGGGCAGCCCGATAGGAAGGGTCGTCATGGCGACCACTTTCTATTGAGACGTGCCGGCAGGTCGAGATCGGGACATTGGATGGCTCCACGCCAAGGTGGTGCGTGGGATCTCGGCCCGGGTAAGCCCCCGTCCCTGCCACGAATGCGGGACGTATCCAGCCGCTCGCACAAAACAACCCGTATTCATTGCTCGGCTGTACGAAGCCGAGCTTTAGAAGGGAATTGGCGCACCGAGAGGATCTAATAAGTAGACGGGTGATGAGGATAGTGTTTTGGCCCCGAAATCAGAAAAAGGCAAAATTTGATGATTGGTACGGTGATTAGCAGTAAATGGCAAATTTTTGATTTGTTGGATTTGGACGAGCGAAATTGATAGGACCTCCCCGATGTGGTGGGATGGCAAATCCATCATCCCTCACAGGGTGGGGGCAGATGCGCTATAGATTATGGGGTGTATGGCAGTGAAAACTAGCCCGGGTGGGTTAGGATATTGTGTGTAGGGATCTAGCGAAGATTGACATTAGGTAACGTTAAGGTTTAGTTAGTGACTGATACCTGTAGTGGGGACGCAGGTAGTTTAGGGTGGATGATAATGACGTGGGAGCGCAATAGTTTAAAGGGACGACTGGGAAGCGCAAGTTTCAGAGGGGAGTAGTTAGCTGAGATGATGCCGTGTGTTTGAGAATTTAACAGGTGTGATTGCACAGGTGTGCAACTGAACAGGTGTATGGAGCAGTGTATGAGTGAGTGATGGTGATGTGTATTGTGATGACCAAATGGTCCAGGAAGAAAGGAGGGTGCAGGTGGCACCAGGTGTGAGGGCACAGGTGTGCAACAACAGGTATGGAGAATGGTAGTGTGGAATAAATGGAGTATTGGAATGGATGGTCGTGGAGTGAGTATGGTGGAAATTGTGGAGTGGAGTGGATGGTGCGAAGGTGTGAATGGGGGAAGAGTGGACCCCCATCACGGATACCCGGGGCGGGTAGTGTAAGTGTTAGGTAGAGGGTACAGGTAAATTGTGGTTGGATATTGGCATCTGTGGTGCGGGTGAAAGAATGGGCTTTGGATGGGTGCATTAGTGTTGTGGAAATGGCTGGGCGTGTAGCCTGTTAGTGTGTGTAGTTGGTTGGGCACTCCACCACTGTGAGGATGTCGGCCAGGTGAGGCCGCAGGTGGGCTCTGGGAGCCGGTAGTAGTTGTTGTGGATGGGGCCCGAGGATCCGGAGGACGGACCTGGGTAGCCCAGTGCCAGAGGGCACCGAGTGGGGTGACAGAGCCAGGAGGGGCTTTCCCCAGTTAGTTAGGTTAGGGTGAGGAGCTAGGTAAGCTCGGGTGGCAACTGCAGTGGTGGAGGTGTGCAGGTGGGTAGACCTGCTGGGAGAGCTACACGTCGCAGCCCAGAAATTGTGCGAGGGCACCGGGAGATGAATCGGGGGAGTGAGACCCCAAATTGAGAAGCACCACAGTTTGGTCAATGGGAATTGGTTTTTAGAACCCATAGTGTAAGTGGCCAATGGATTGGCAGGGAAAGACCCCGGGTAGTGTAAAGTGTGTTAAAATCATTTAGAGGATAGTTAGGATGAAGGATCTCCTCGCACCATCTGCATCCACTCACCTGAGGTGACAGGTACTCCGCACCATGCCATGTTTAATTATTTTTGATGCAAATGTTTTGGATTGTGAGACGCATCATGACGTGGGTGTGACATTGTGCGTAATTCCATCTCTCCCTCCTTATGAGGATTGATGATGAATTGGTGATGGCAAATTTTGAAGTAGAGGGATTGGAGACGAATTTGGTGTAGAAGGGAAAGATGGGGAAGACAAGACGTAGTGACGAATTTGTAAAGGTGTAAATTCTTGTAAATATGGGGTAAGGGCAAGGGTAGTGTAGGTGACAATGGGGGGGGGTGACATACGGTAGGGACGAGTTTTTCTCACTTCGCTCTCCGTACGCACTTCACCCTGCATTGCCTTTATTGACGTGTACCCTTGTGACCTTACCCCTCGCTCATTTGTCTTCCCCCCTTTTGTCTCCCACTTGAGGACCTGTGCGCCATTGGGCGCCGAGGGGAGCATGCGTGAGGTGGCCATTGTGCGCACGAGATTCCCAGAACCAGCATGCATTGCGTTGATGTACCACTTTATGGACCGCTGTTCTGCGGCCAAGTACCACTTGATGGACCCCAGGTTCTGGGGCAGGGCACCTCTGTTGGAGACCGGCCATAGTGGCCAGGGAATCTTGCTTGCGGACCTCGGTAAGGTGGCACCTATGCCAAACAGGTGGACCACCCTTAGTTGGCCCCTGTTGCCCTAAATAAAAATGGACACGGTTTGTGCTTTTTATTATCTCCAAGTAGGCCGCATGAAGCCAGAAGACGTCGGGAAGAACATCGGCCCAGCAGAGAAAGAGAAGACCACCACCAGTTGTTTTGTTGTGTTTATTATAAACCGTGGTGACTGTGCACCGAGTGGTGCTTTTGGTGCGTTGTGGTGCTTTTGGTGCTTTGTGGTGCTTTTGGTGCTTTTGGGTGCTTTGGTGGTATTGGTACTGGTGCATCGATGCAATGCGTGCTGTCTCCTCCCTCCCAACAGGAATTTCTTTTTCTTGTTCCCTAAAAAGAAAAAAGAAAAAAAACACAGGTCCTGGGTTGCGTTGTAAATAAGAAATAACGTCATTGTAAATAATGCTCCCCACCGTAAATGTATAGTTGAGAACAATCCCGTAATTCGGTTAGCTGTGGGCTTGAGTCTGTTAGACAGGGTGCAATGCAATAGGGGGACATATTTATTTGTGTTTTAAGATTGTCACACTCAGGGTCAGGTTAATTGTAGAGGGAATTACACCTACGTGTCACACTAAGTTAAAGTTTTGTAGGCCCGAGCACGAACCTGAAGAAAGGAGGGTGCAGTGTAACGGTTTTGAGAAGTGTAACGAATTTGAGAAGTGTAACGGTTTTTGAGAAGTGTAACAATTTTGGAGGAAGTGTAACGAATGTGAAAAGTATGGTTTTGTTGTGTGTAACACCCTCGTAATGTAAATAATGGTCGCAGCCGTCCTCCTAGTTAATTCCATGAAACTTACACACAGGCCACGATATATCTTTTTAAATAGTGTATTTCCTTATTCCATGTAGGCTAAATATGTGTTTCCCACTAGATTGACTCTGCATTGTATCAAACGAAATAAGCGTAGGCCCTTTCACTTTCCCCAATCATCTCCGCTCTCCCAAAGTTCCTTTCAAAAGCGGTGCGAGTGGTGTTCAATCCCGCAAGCCGCCATTGCCCATGTGCTCATCTCGGAGAAGAGGGGGGTAGGAGCCGCCAACTCACAGGCGTGGCACGTCGTCATGATCAAAGGAGGAATCGGACAGCCCTAACAGCCAACCAGCACCGCGGTTAGCGACCCGGTAGGTGTGCCCTCGCAGCCGGCGGCTTGATTCCGACCCGAGTAATAAAAGCGACTGGAAGGGACTGCTTTGGGAGATGAGAGAAGAGGTGACCTGCGAGAGGAGCTGTGAGTGAGCTGTGAGCTGTGAGCCGAGAGACGCTCCAAACCCAAAAAGGAGAGATACTTGGGGAGGAAACAAGGTTTGAAGAGACGCGCTGAGAGGAGGGAGACGGCTCCACCAGAAGGAGAGGAACAGGTGTGACCGAGCCAGCGCGTGACGTCTACAGCATCGGCAGCGGATACGCGACCGAGGGTTTTCCCGCCAAAAACGCGAGGAATTGGGAGCTGCTACCTCCAGCCCTGCCGGTTGCAGGGACCTCCGACCCTGCCTCCCTCTCCAGCAATCCACCTCAGCCATACCTGCCTGCAATATCCCCCGTGTAAGTGTGAACGTCGTCTGTCCTAATCGTTGTCCTGGGGTTAAGTAAATTGAATAGTATAAGCTAACGATGCACTGTGTGACTGCTTCTTCCATCCATTGCTTGTAAATAATTTTGGTCGCTCTTTCTTTTTGCTTGTGTGTGTATAATAAATCTGTTCTTCCTCCGTACTCTGTCTTCTTCTCTTTTCCTTCTCTTTCGGTCGCTTTAGAGGTTTCCCGATTGAATATCTGTGGTGCGATCTGGTCAACGTTGGGGGAGTCGGGCCAATTGGGGATCCTGTTAGGTCGCGGTTGGACCATCCGCTCGGCCCATCGTAACATCTAAACCGCGATCTGTAACAATATATATCAGGATCATGGCATCATATAGGAAGGATCGATAATATTATTGTGTTTGTTCCATTCCTTCCTTCCGGGGAGGGATTGGGAGACGAATTTGGTATAGAGGGGGATATGGGAGACAAGACGTAGAGACAAATTGTAAATACAAGGGGGGCTAGGGTAGTGTACGCCGACGGTGGGGGGTACGGACGGTTAGGGACGAGCCTGCTCTGCTCGCTCTTCTGCGCCCCTCACATCGCATTACCTTGTGTTTTTGTGTGCCATTGTGTCCTGTCTGCTTTGCTGGTCGTGCTTTGTCTCTCGCCCCCACCCCAGGACCATTTTGGAGGTGGAGCTGTGCAGCACCATCGACCTGTGCAGCATCCATGCTGCACCTTGCTACATCTGTGCAGCCAAACAGCACAGCATTTGCTGCCATATCCTTTTGCTGTAACTTTGCTGCACCTGTGCAGCACTTTGTTGCCACAAGCCCTTTGCTGCACCTTACACACTATGGACCACAAGCTTTGTGGCCTTGCACCTCTGCTGTGCAGCACCTTGCTGCAAAATCATCTTGCATCTTCGGACCACTTGTTGAGTGGCATTAATGTCACGCAGTCGGACCACATGGGAGTGGCCCTGCCTGGCAAAGAAAAAGATATGAAATGAAATAAAAGCATTTTTTGTGCATTTTTATTATGGTGTGCTAGGGATGAGAAGATGTGTAAGTTTAGGTAGCCCTGGAGATTAAAAATGGCCTGTATGCCGGTCCGGGGGCTAGCCGGTTTGATATATGCACACAGAAGATGCAAGAAGCAAGATGCAAGAAGCAAGCAGCAAGTGTCATGATTTATGAGTGTGTTTTGTGTTTTTGCTGTGCTTTCTCTCCCCTCCAATCTTCTCTTCCAAAAAGGACAGGTCCTGGGTCATAGAATTGTAAATAAATTAAGTTTCTGTGCTTGTAAATATAAAAATGCTGCCCACCGGCTATGTGTTTAGTTTGACGAATTCCGGATATTCGGTTATTTGTGGGCGTGAATCTGATATGTAGCTACTCAATGCAATAGGAGGGACATATCTAGTGTTTTTAAAATGTCGCATACACGGGTCAGAGTAAATGTTAGGGGGAACCACACCTATATGTCACATGTAAAAGTAAAAGTAATTTTGCATGTCATTCTCTAACCGGTCGTTGCATTTGTTGGTTCCGACTCGGGGACGAGTCTGACGAGGGAGGGGTGTAGTGTTGCGGTTTTGTGTTTTACAAATAAAGGTTAATTTCCCCTCATAGTTTAGTTACACTACAACACGTAGCCTCGTTTAAGCTCAGTTATTTCATAGTAAATGTAAGCGTAGACCTTTCCTATGTTTAGTTTGCGTTGAGTAGAATAATGAGAATTAGGTCTCCTTCCGATGCTTATGCTGCCTCGATGCTTTGGGTTTTGGCGCAAAATACCACAAGGCCGGCCTGAACAAGTTGATCAAGGACGAAGGAAGGCGGATAGGAGGAGTGGGAGTGACGGTAAGCACGGGCCGCCAATCAGGGCTCGAGGGGAATGGCTTATCACTGCGGCAAAAGGCGGGGCTTGGAACATTCGATGCGGGCTAGAGCGGGGCCAACATAACCCTGTGCCCAAAGCCCCCACCTCAGTTATGAGGGGAGACGCGCTGTGACAAGTTATGAGGAGAGACGCGCTGTTACAAGTTATGAGCTCGGGTGAAATGCACATGAGTTACAAGTTGAGTTCTCGGTTGAGCTTTAGTCAGATCCTCCATTGAGTTACGAGAGTGAAAGCGCGCAGTTGTATTAATCGCGCTGTGAAAGACAGCCATACAGGGCCAGAGACGCGCGAATATTTCCTTCTTCCTGCCTGCATTTATCGAGATACGCGCCGCGAGGATCCTTCCCGCCTGCCTGCCTGTCTTCACCGGAGAATGTGCGGTGACCGCCAGAGGGCCATGCCGGGTGAGCAGTTCCTGGACGACCAAAGCCAGCGCGTTCAGCGCATGAACAATTCTTCCTTCATCCCCCTGTGAGTGTGAATGGGCCCATTGTCTGAGGAGATAAGTAAGACTGTTTAAGACTGCCCTGTGTCTCTGCTTCTTCTACCAATCATTGTAAATAATAATTAAACCTGTTATTCATTTGATTCGACCGTCTCGTGTTTTCCATCATTGACTTAGCATGGTACGAATTATATCGCTCTGATCAGGTTCCAATAGCAAGGTAACAGCACGGACCACGTGGTACGCAATCCACTCGGGTGTACTCAAATTACGCGTGGTTCGTGCGAGACTTGATCCCCGCTTCTGCGGTGGCGTGGGTACTTAGGTACATGCGAAACTTGTCCCGAAACCCTGTCCCGCGTCTGACCGGAAGTTGCGACTCAGTCTCGCGGTTGCGAAGACCCAAGGAGAACAAGGGGCTTAATCTCCCCTTGGTAAGGGAACGGGAGTTGCGCAAAACCGTAACAATATATATATATATATATATATATATATATATATATATATATATATGTAATGTGTATGTATGTATATATATATATATATGTGTGATTGAAATGTAACTCCCTATTTTAAAATACTTATAATTTATTTCTTAACTATAATTTTTACAAGACATGGATATAAGAAGAAAGCGTATAGCATGAAGTTTTATTTGAAATTCGATATGGGCACCAGAATTCGCCACCAGCTTCTCAAGCCGCCCGGGAACCGCATCAACTGATTTCACCAGGAACTGTTGTGGGATGGAAGACATAACTTCTCGTATTAGCCCTTCAAGTTCTTCCAAAGTCGTTGGTTTGGTACAGTAGACTTGCTCTTTTACCCAACCCCAAAGAAAAAAGTCACATGGTGTTAAGTCAGGGCTCCTGGCTGGCCACTCATACGGACCACGACGACCCATCCATCTCCCAGGGAAGTGAGCATTCAGCCATTCACGAACAACAATAGCAAAATGTGCAGGAGCGCCATCTTGCATGAAAATCAAATCTTCAACATTCTCCGAAGCACTGATAATTGGCCAGATTTCGTCTTGCAGCATGGTGAGGTACCTTTTGGCATTCATGGTATCGCGAAGAATGAAGGGACCTACAATCCTTTCCGAAGTCATTCCACACAACACCGTTACCTTGGGCCGATATTGCGTTTTTTCAGAAATAACACGAGGATCTTCTCCTGCCCAGTAATAGCAGTTGTGACGGTTCACAAACCCACCGATGTGAAATACCGCTTCATCAGACCAGAGGATATTTTTAAAGAGATCAGACCAATCTTCATACCAAGCCAGCATCACCTCCCCAAACTCCATGCGAATGTCGCAGTCTTCAGCAGAGAGTGCTTGACAGTAGTGCGGCTTCCAAGCATGCCATTTAAGCTCCTTTTTGAGCACAGTTCGTACTGTGTGAAAGGAGAGCCCACTTTCCCTTGCTGCTTGTCGAATTGACTTTCTTGGGCTATGTGTAAACATTTCTTGAACTGCTTGCACTGTCTCCGGGTCACTGGACTTGGAAGGGCGACCGCTTCTTCGAGTATCAGATACAGATCCTGTAGCCATGAATTTTGCATGACAATTCTTGATCGTCTTTGCCTCAACTTGAGCATGTGCTTCTTTAATGGTCCTCCACCATCTTTGCACTTGAACAACGGATTTCCAAACTTCGTAACGTGCCGCTAGCTGGGCACGCTCCTGCAGGGTAAGACGTCCAGCCATGTTTGTAGGGCTTCCGAATTTCAAACAAAATATAATCTGAAAACAAACCAACACAGATTAAATTCTCATACATTAAGGAACAAACCCTAAAATATTGAGAAAAATATTACAATAAATAAATAATTTCTAAATATTTTAAAATAGGGAGTTACTTTTCAATCACCCATATATATATATGTATATATATATATATATATATATATATATATATATTGTTGCGGTTTTGAGAGTGTACATATAACATCATTAAAGGTTAAAGGTTTGCCCCCATAGTTAGTCCACAAGCAACACGTAGGCCCCTTAGAACATTAGTTATGTCATAGTATGTGTGAGGATAAGGCAATTTCCCTAGTATCATCTGCGTTGTGTAAAAGAAATAAGTATGGGCCCCATTCATTTTTGCCTCCACCCTCCAAATCCACCTCGTTTGTTACGCTTTGGCCACCAGCAGCGTTATCTGCCTTTTGCTCGCTCCAACTAGTCGAGTGGCCATGAGGTAGGCCTGAGAGAGGGTGGGGCCGGCGTTGAGGTCGGGGAGCGGCAGCGGGAGACGGTAAGGGCCACCAACCAATCAGGGCTCGGGTGACATGGCGTAAGAGGGTGTGGTAAGGGTGCATCTAGCAAGTGCTGGAAGGTTCGCTGAAAAGGCTATATAAGCGCGCGCACAAAGCCCTTGAGAGGACTGACGCAACAGCGCTCGTATGAGGAGGACTGACCTGGAGGACTGATGAGTGAGGGGCTTTGTGAGAGGACTGCAAGGAATCGCGCTTTGTGAAGAGAACTTGCAGAGGATACGTGCACTGTAAAAGGACTTGGCCGATTTGCGCTCTGTGAGAGGACTCCTGCGGGAGAGGTGCTTTGCCAGTGAACTATATTGGGAGCGCTTATAAAGCCCGGTTCATCTATTACATACGCGACCATGGTCGCAAGTAACCGCCCAGCCAGCCCTACCTTTCGCCCCACATTTAACCCCATAATTGTCCGATCCACGTCAACGACCCGCGGGGAGCTTCTGCCGCCCTGACCATCTCTTCGCGGTACGAGTCGGGGACCGGAGCGAACTGCCTGGATGCCATCATCCCGGGACCATCACCCTGACCATCTGCAATCCCCGTGTGAGTGTCTGAGTGTGAAACGGGCCCGTGTCCTGGGATAAGTTAAGACTGTATTAAGCTGCACTGTATGTTCTTCTTCTCCTTCCTGTACAAATTGTAAATAAACCAATCTGTTCTTCCTGTCTTTCCTGATTCGACCGTATCAGTGTTTTCCTCCATTGGGTAAGCGTGGCACGATTCAGAACCGCTCAGATCGGGTTTAGTCCTTGTTAACAGCTCGGATCACGGTTCGCTATCGCTCGGCATTTCCACCTACAACCTTGATTCGGGCGGGGTTTATTTCCTTGCTTCCTGGGCGGCGTTGGTAATTAGGTATTAGTGATTAGTCCTATGACCCTACCCAATGCTGATCATATATATATATATATATATATATATATATATATATATATATATATATATATATATATATATATATATATATATATATATATATATATATATATATACACACACAATACATGGCCAAAAGAATGTGGACATCCGAACATCACACCCAGATGTGCTCATCGAACATCTCATTCCAGAATCATGGGTATTAATATGGAGTTGGTCTCCCCTTTGCTGCTATAACAGCCTCCACTCTTCTGGGAAGGCTTTCCACTAGACGTTGGAACATTGCTAAGGGGATTTGCTTCCATTCAGCCACAAGAGCATTAGTGAGGTCGGACACTTCCACCACAAGAGCATTAGTGAGGTCGGGCACTTCCACACTGATCTCAACAAACCATTTCTGTATGGACCTTGCTTTGTGCATGGGGGCATTGTCATGCTGAAAGAGGAAAGAGCCTTTCCCAAAATGTTGCCACAATGTTGGAAACACACAATCGTCTAGAATGTCATTGTATGACGTAGCATTAAGATTTCCCTTCACTGGAACTAAGGGACCTTGACCAAACCATGAAAAACAGCCCCAGACCATTATTCCTCCTCCACCAAACTCTACAGCTGGCACGATGCATTCGGGCAGGTAGCGTTCTCCTGGAATCCGGCAAATCCAGATTCGTCCGTCAGACTGCCAGATGGTGAAGCGTGATTCATCACTCCAGAGAACGCGTTTCCACTGTTCCAGAGTCCAATGGCGGCGAGTTTTAGACCACTCCAGCCAACACTTGGCGTTGTGCATGGTGATGTTAGGCTTGTGTGCGGCTGCTCGACCATGGAAACCCGGTTCATGAAGCTCCCAACGAACAGTTGTTGCACTGACGTTGCTTCCAGAGGCAGTTTGGAACTTGGTAGTGAGTGTTGCAACCAAGGACAGACGATTTTTATGCGCTACGCGCTTCAGCATTTGGCGGTCCTGTTCTGTGAGCTTGTGTGCCCTACCACTTCGCGGCTGAGTTGTTGTTGCTCCGAGACGTTTCCACTTCAAATAAACAGCACTTACAGTTGACCAGGGCAGCTCTAGCAGGGCAGAAATTTGACGAAGTGACGGTGCTAAGGTGGCATCCCATGATGGTGCCACATTGAAAGTCATTGAGCTCTTCAGTACAGCCCATTCTACTGCCAATGTTTGTCTATGGAGATTAAACGGCTGTGTGCTTGATTATATATGTTGGAACCCATCTGTGGATCGGTCCCATCGGCCGATGGGTCTGACCCGTTTGCGGATCCGCAGATGGGTCGCCCATCGCCATCTGTGGATGCACGAGAAATGACCCGATGGGTCTGCGCCATCTGCGGATGTGTTGTTCACCTTGAAGGAATGTGTTGACAGAATGGTGCTCTTCAATCAGGTACACAGTCATTGGAATTACATGTGGTAGGAATTTAACAGAGATGATTTTAAAATGTTTTATTATCTATTTCTACCCATCTATTTATACATTTTGTCAATACATTTTGTAATTAACAGATACATGGCAGTTTTAGTAAAGCTTTACATAACATACTCAACATTCATACAAAACATTAGGTGTTCTTCTGATAATGGCGGAGGGGAATGGTGGCAGGGTAGAGTTCTCATCCACCTCAATAAACATACTCACCTCAATAAACATACTCATCCACCATTGATGCATACACATTCCTTCAAGGTGAACAACACATCCGCAGATGGCGCAGACCCATCGGCCGATGGGACCGATCCACAGATGGGTTCCAACACATACCTGTCAGCAATGGGTGTGGCTGAAACAGCCGAATCCACTAATTAGAAGGGGTGTCCACATACTCTTGGCCATGTAGTGTATATATTGTTGTGGATTTGAGAATTTTTTTTTTTTTTTGGATTGTTGTAAGTGTAATGAATTGTTGTAAATATCACCCTCCGTGTGTAAAGGTCAAAGGTCGTCCTCCTAGTTACTCCATATACATACATGTAGCCAATCATATACCCTCTTAAATAGTTATCTCCTTATTCTATGTAGTTGAAGGCTCTGTTCCCACTAGTTGACACTGCATTGCATCAAATTGAAATAAGGTAGAATCCCCTTTCAATTGCCCCAGAACCTCCATTGCCAACCACATTGCCAACCGCATTGCCAACCGCATTACCAACTACATTTGACTCCATTACGCACGTGGTCAGCCCGGCGAGGAAGGGCGTTGCCCGCCCATCGTCATCAGAAGGTGGAGCCAGGAAAGCCCTTGCCGACCAACCAAGGATGAGTGGGTATGGCTCAAGAGTGCGGGGTTATAAAACCCATTGCATCAGCCCCACCGAGAGAGATGCATAAGGGGCCAGACGAGAGAGAGAGTTCTGAGGGAGGTGCACTGGGCCAGAGGCAGATTCTGTGGAGTGTAAAGAGAACTTCGGAGACGTAGGAGGCGGAGGAAGAATAAAGAAAGCTGCTGGTGTGAAGCCGAATACGTGGAGCTGCCGGCTCCTCGTTGCCAGCCCAGAGCGGAGCTGTTTCCCGGGATTTTCGCCTCGACCCAAAAAGCGTGGACCGGAGCGCGCGTTTGGAGCCGGACCTCGACGCCTACCATCTGCCTGGCCCTTTCTCTGCCTTCCCAACCATCGATCCCTGGCATCCATCTACCCCTATTCGTGTGAGTGAGTTCGTTCTGTCTGTCTTGTCCCTGGGAATAAGTTAAGCCTGTTTAAATAAGCTAGTGTTGCACTGTGTCTTCTGGTTCTTCCTCCTTCTGTAAATTATTTTCTTATTCTTCCTTCTTCCTTGGTTCCTTTGATTTGTGTAAATATTAGTAATAAATTCTATTTGTTCTTCCTACCTTACCTTTCTTTTCTTTACATCCGTTTCGCTTTAGTGATTTCCCTCATTGAATACCTGTGGCACGATTTGGCCAACGTTAAGGATCGGGTCAGTTCTGGTTAATAGTTCGTGCCGCGGTTGCTAAACCGCTCGGCAATTAACATCTGTCCGCGGTCGCGAACGGGGTTGCGCTCCTCCCTCTCCGGAGGGAGCGGTGCAGCATCAGGACTCACGTCGGTCAGTCACAAACAAGGGAACTAATCCCCCCTTCTTAAGGGGAAGAAGGCCGACGTAGAGATCTGCAACATTTGGTGTCAGGAGTGGGATTCGGACCTGAAGCGCGCTTGGCGCGCTCAAATTACGAGTGGCCCACAATTTTATTTTAACATCTTAAATTTAAAATCGTGCCATGGATGGTAAAGGTGATCGGATGCCGGTTGGGGAGTTAGAGGGGTTAGAATCAACCCAGGACCCCAGGGAGGAGGTCGGAGTAATGATGGAGGAGGAGAGAAATGAGGATGTGGTTGCAGAGGTTTCAGGCGCACAAAATGGCGCCCTCGTGCACGAGGTTGCAGCGGCACCAAATTTCGCCGCGCCCGTGACCGTAGCAGCGCCACCGATGGACTGGGGCCTATTCGTGGTGCAAATGGAGGCCCTCATGCTAAAGTTGGGTGAGCGATTAGAAAGTAAAATAGACACCCAGAGGGACGAAGCAAGGGGTACTAGTGCCCAAATTGGAAAGTTAGACAGTAAAATTGAGGGTTTAGACAATAAATTTGAGGGGATAGACAATAAATTCGAGGGGATAGACAACAGGTTGGAAGGGCTAGCAGGTAAATTGGGGGGCCAACTGAATGACGTGGGTAACCAAATCGGGGAAATGAAAGAGGGGTTAACGGGGTTGGAAAATAGAATGGCTGCCCAGGAGAACCAGATGGAAGGGGTGACGAATGGGTTAAGGGGGTTAGAAAACACAATGGAAGGCAAATTGAGGGAAATAGGGGAGCAATCTGCCCAGTAAATTAAACAGATGGGAGATCAGATAGAGGAGGTGAAAATCGGGTTAGAAACTAAATTGGATGCCCAGAGAAATGATTTGCAACAGATGAGGGCAGCCTCTACCAAGGAGATGGGAGAAATGGGGGAGGAGATCAGACGAGGTGTGGGCGAGGAGTTTGCGGGGGTACGCGAGGAGGTAAAGCGAGGTGAGGAGCATATGGAGAAAGAGGTGAGGAATAATACGGCTAGGTTACAGGAGGGCATAGAGGATCTAACACGGGGAGTAGAACAGCTGACGGTGGGACAAAAGGAATTAGTGGAGCAGGTGGAAAAGAACACTGCAATCATCGGGGGGTTAAAGGCGACGCAGAAGGAGATAAAGAACGAACTCATAGCGCCAAAGAGGGAATGTCGGATGGTACATGAGGGGTTGACAAAGAGGTTGGACGAGGTGACAGAAGCAATGGAGACGAAAGACCGGGAGGTAAGGACGCACATAGAGACGACTAAGGTGGCATTAGAGGAAGAAATTGAGGGGGCGCACCGGGAAATGAAAGAGGTGAAGCAAAAGTTAGAGGACGTGGAAGAGGGGGTGAGTGAAATTAAGAAGAGACGGAGGGAAACTCAGAGGGAGATAAAGGAGGAGGTGATGGAATATGTACAAGGTCTGTGTTCAAATCATGATGATGTGCTCACTACCCAAATAAAGAGTGTGCAGGTGGCGGAGGAGAAGCGGAGACGAGGTGCCGAGGTGAGTGGCGATATAATCAGAAATGTATATGGGGTGAGGGGAGATTCAGTCGGCTTGGGTGTTGATTTAGACCCGGGTGTCCGTGAGAGGCCACTGGTGAAGTGTGCGACAGGTACCAAGTGTGAAGGAGGAGGTGTGCGAGGATGTCCGACTATGGGGTGTGTGAGGAAAAAGTGCGCGCCGAAGAGTGAGTGTGCTGTCAAGAGTGAGTTGGGCGTGGCGCGTGTGCGGCGGGGCACATGGAAGCGCGTAGTGGGGAGTGTTACAGAGGATGTAACGAAAGAGTGCACACCTGTGGTGAGTGTTACGGAGGACGTAACAGGAGAGTGTGCACAAGAGGATGCAGGAAAACGGTGTGTAACAGAGGAGTGCATGATTACAGAGTGCACTGTCGAGAGTAAGGGTGAATGCGCGACCGAGTGTGGTGGTGAGAGTAGTGAGAGTGACATGGAGCACGAGTTGGTTGTGGCAGGTGAGAGAAGATGCACACCTGGAATGGAAGGATGTACACCTGGAATGAAAGGATGCACACCTGGAATGGTCGAGCGCGTGTGGGAATGCACGCTTGAGTTGGTAGTGGAGCACGTGATTGGGTGTGTGGAGGAGAGCACACCCGTGGTTGTCACAGAAGATGTGACCGAGGAGTGGGCGCGAAGAGGTGTGTTGGTGAGGTGTGCGAACGACGAGTGTGTGCTAAGGTGTGCGGTGGTCTGGTGTGTGACGAAGTCTATGAGTGTACATGGGGGGGGTGTAAGAGAAGGTGCAATGACGGAGAGCATGGAGACAGCTGGATGTGTGAGCAGGGAACGGAACGCGGGGTGTGAGCATGCAAGTGGAGCATCGACGTTAACCGGGTTAGCGGTTCGATCGACTTGGAGCCGAAGCGAGCCTCGGTTCGTGCCGGGCGTTGTGCGCTGCGGGAACCAGCGGGGATCGTAACCACGGCGGTTTCAAATGAACCGCCGTACGGGATCCACGCCGGGCCTCGCTCCGAATGGTCGCGTCCGTGCTCCGCTAGGCGGAGCGGGCGGCCCGGTCGGAAGGGTCGTCACGGCGACTCCTTGTGGTTGAGGCGTTCCGGCAGGGCGAGATCGGGCCATCGGATGGCTCCTTGCCGAGATGGTGCGTGGAATCTCGGCCCGAGTAAACCTTCCCTGCACCGACTGCCGGACGGACCCAACTGCCGGCAACGAACCACCCGCATGCATGAAGCCGAGCTTTGCGAAGGTAACGACGCACTGAGGCTCAAGTTAAAGGACATTTGGTAGGGATAGGGAATTTGTGATGGAAAAATTTGTGATTGGTTGAAATTTGATGAGCCAAATTGATAGTAGAAGATGCCCGATGTGGTGGGATGGCAAATCCACCATCCCTCACAACAGGGGGGCAGAGGAGCAATCGTTTTATGGGGTATGGCAGTGAAAACTAGCCCGGGAGGGTTTGGATAATGTGTAGGGACCTAGAGATTGACCATAGGTAACTGGAGATTTAAGTAGCGACATTGGACAGGTAGTGGGGACATAGAGAGGGAAGTTGGATTATAATGACGAGGGAGCGCAATAATGTAAGGGGCGACGGGGAAGCGCGAGTTTTAGCAGGGCACCAGGAAGAACAGATGATGCCGTGTGTGTGTTTAAAAGTGTACTCAGAAGTGTATTGTGAAAATGTGATTGTGAGTTGTATTGAGCGTGGAAGTGTATGAAGCAGCGTATGAGGAATAATTGATTGTGCATTGTATTGAATGATTGAAGAAACCAGGGAGGAGGGAGGGTGCAGGTGGCACCAGGTGTGATTGCACAGGTGTGCAAGTGAACAGGTATATGGAGCAGTGTATGAGTGAGTAATGGTGATTGTGTGTTGTGTTGAGCAAATGGCTTTGGAGGAAGGAGGGTGCAGGAAGCACCAGGTGTACGAGTGATGGCACAGGTGTGCAAATACAGGTATGGAGCATGGTTGTATGGAATATATGGAGTATGGAATGGATGGTGTGGAGGGAGTATGGTGAAAACTGTGGAGTGGAGTGGATGGTGCGAAGGTGTGTATGGGGAGGATGGACCCCATCACGAATACCTGGGGAGGGTAGTTTAAGAGTTAGGTAGAGGGAGTAGGTAAATTGTGGTTGGATATTGGCATCTGTGGTGCATGTGGAAGAATGGTGTTTGGATGGGTGCATTAGTGACGTGGAAATGGCTGGGCGTGTGGCCTGTTAGTGTGTGTAGTTAAATGGGCACTCCACCACTGTGAGGATGTCGGCCAGGTGAGGCCACAGGTGGGCTCTGGGAGCCGGTAGAGTTGTTGTGGATGGGGCCCGAGGATCCGGAGGACGGACCCGGGTAGCCCAGTGCCAGAGAGGGCACCGAGTGGGGTAAGCGCCAAGGAGGGCCTTCCCCAGTTAGATAGGTTAGGTTAAGGAGCAGGTAAGCTCGGAGGCAACTACAGTGGTGGAGGTGTGCAGGTGGGTAGACCTGCTGGGAGAGCCACACGACCCAGTCCTGAAATTGTGCAAAGGCACAGGGAGTTGAATCGGGGGAGTGAGACCCCAAATTGATGAAGCACCACAGTTTGGTCAATAGGAATTTGGTTCTTAAAACCGCATAGAGTAAGATGGCCAATGGTTTGGCAGGGAAAGACCCCGGGTAGTGTAAAGTGTGTTAATGTCATTTAGAAGGTAGATAGGATTGGAATCTCCTTGCACCATCTGCATCCACTCACCTGAGGTGACAAAGCTCCACACCATGCCATGGTTTGTTGGTTTTATTATTTTTCTGTGCAAATGTTTGGATGTGAGACGCATCATGACGTGGGTGTGACATTGTGTTGTGTTCCATCTCTTCCTCCTTATGAGGATTGATGATGAATTGGTGATGGCAAATTTGGATTAGAGAGATTGTGGTGACGAATTTGGTATAGGGGAAATATAGGGAAGACGAGACAGTAGTGACAAATTTGTAAATGTGTAGGTTTTTGTAAATACGGGGAGGGGCAAGGGGGGGTAGTGTAGGTCACATGTGGGGGGCGTACGGTAGGGACGAGCTTTCTCACTTCGCTCTCCGTACGCACCTCGTTCTGCATTACCTGTTTTGATGTGTACCCTTGTGACCTTACCCCTCGCTCACCTGTCTTCTGTTCCCCTGTCTCACACCCGAGGACTGTGCTCTCTGGGCACCGAGGGGAGCGTGCGGGAGTCCGCCATTGTGTGCCCGAACTCTCGCAACCACAGCTGCCTGCATCGATGCACCACTTATGGACCACATGTCAGTGGCTGAGCACCACTTATGGACCCCACGGGTTGGGGTATGGCCCCTCTGCTGGAACCGGCCACGATGGCCCAGGATCTTGCTTGCGGACCCGGTGAGGTGGCACCAAGCCCACAGGTGAACCACTCATAGTCGGCCCCTGTGGGCCATAAATAAAAAACAGACACGTTTGTGCATTTTTTATTTCCACCAAATAGGCAGCAAAAGACGAAGTTGACACCATCTGGAAGAATAATGGCCAGCAGAGGGAGCTGAAGAGGAACACCAGCACCAGGGGTTTGGTTGTTTGAACTGTGGTGACTGTGCACTCCGGTGCGTTTATGGTGCTTTATGGTGCTCTTTGTTGGTGCTGGTGCGTCGATGCAGCACAGGCTGTCTCCCCCCCCCCCCCCCCCAAAAGAACAATCACAGGTCCTGGGTTAGTTTTGTAAATACCAGCATCAATTGTAAATAATGCTCCCCACCGTAAATGTGTAGTTTGAAGACAATTCCGCAATTCGGTTAGCTGTGGGCGTAAATCTGTTAGATAGGGTGCAATGCAGCAGGGGGACATACTTATTTGTGTTTTAAAACTGTCACACTGAGGGTCAGGTTAAATGTAGAGGGAACTACACCTACGTGTCACACTAAAGTTAAAGTTTTATAGGCCCGAGGACGTGCCTAGAGGATGAGGGTGCAGTGTTGTGGATTTGAGAATTGTTGTTGTTTTTTGTATTGTTGTAAGTGTAATGAATTGTTGTAAATATCACCCTCCGTGTGTAAAGGTCAAAGGTCATCCTCCTAGTTACTCCATATACATACACGTAGCCAATCATATACCCTCTTAAATAGTTATCTCCTTATTCTATGTAGTTGAAGGCTCTGTTCCCACTAGTTGACACTGCATTGCATGAAATTGAAATAAGGTAGAATCCCCTTTCAATTGCCCCAGAACCTCCATTGCCAACCGCATTGCCAACCGCATTACCAACTACATTTGACTCCATTACGCACATGGTCAGCCCGGCGAGG
This sequence comes from Myxine glutinosa, assembly GCF_964187855.1. Lineage (NCBI taxonomy): Eukaryota > Metazoa > Chordata > Myxini > Myxiniformes > Myxinidae > Myxine > Myxine glutinosa. The sequence continues at coordinate 17,884,453 of NC_136271.1, forward strand.
AAGGGCGTTGCCCGCCCATCATCATCAGAAGGTGGAGCCAGGAAAGCCCTTGCCGACCAACCAAGGATGAGTGGGTATGGCTCAAGAGGGCGGGGTTATAAAACCCATTGCATCAGCCCCCACCGAGAGAGATGCGTAAGGGGCCAGACGAGAGAGAGAGTTCTGAGGGAGGTGCACTGGGCCAGAGGCAGATTCTGTGGAGTGTAAAGAGAACTTCGGAGATGCAGGAGGCGGAGGACGAATAAAGCAAGCTGCCGGTGTGAAGCCGAATACGTGGAGCTGCCACTCCTCGTTGCCAGCCCGGAGCGGAGATGTTTCCCGGGATTTTCGCCTCGACCCAAAAAGCGTGGACCGGAGTGCGCATTTGGAGCCGGACCTCGATGCCTACCATCTGCCTGGCCCTTTCTCTGCCTTCCCAACCATCGATCCCTGGCATCCATCTACCACTATTCATGTGAATGAGTTCGTTCCGTCTGTCTTGACCCTGGGAATAAGTTAAGCCTGTTTAAATAAGCTAGTGTTGCACTGTGTCTTCTGGTTCTTCCTCCTTCTGTAAATTATTTTCTTATTCTTCCTTCTTCCTTGGTTCCTTTGATTTGTGTAAATATTAGTAATAAATTATATTTGTTCTTCCTACCTTGCCTTTCTTTCATTTAGATCCGTTTCGCTTTAGTGATTTCCCTCATGGAATACCTGTGGCACGATTTGGCCAACGTTAAGGATCGGGTCAGTTCTGGTTAATAGTTCGTGCCGCGGTTGCTAATCCGCTCGGCAATTAACATCTGTCCGCGGTCGCGAACGGGGTTGCGCTCCTCCTCCGGAGGGAGCGGTGCAGCGTCAGGACTCACGTCGGTCAGTCACAAACAAGGGGACTAATCCCCCCTTCTTAAGGGGAAGAAGGCTGACGTAGAGATCCGCAACAATATATATATATATATATATATACTGTATATATATATATATATATATATATATATATATATATATATATATATATATATATATATTGTATATATATGTATATATATATATATATGTATGTATATGTATATATATATATATATATATATATATATATATATATATATATATATATATATATATAGTGTGTGTATGTATATACCTGTGCTTATTCTGGTGTTCTTTAATGTATATACACACACACACACACACACACACACACATACATACATACAGCGAGTAGAATTGGGATTCCCTTGCAATTGCTATCACAGTTAACATGTAAATACCAAGATCCAATCACGTCTCTCACCCATAATTGGAGCTATTGTCATTGCATGTGGTACATGCTTGTGCGCATCAGTGGTGAATGTTTCTGTGTACTATGTTGCTGATGATTCAACAAGTGAGGAAACCAGTCTAGTGGCTGAGGGGGGGGGGGGGGGGGTGTAGCATTGGAATTCTCATGTATCTACTATTTGTGAATGCCCGCAGCTGTAGAGGAACCCGGATCGGGTTTGTAATAGCAAAGATCTTGTGCAAACTTTTCTTTGATGGTTTTAACAGGTTCTTTGGCCAGACGAGCATGGCTGTCATTTATTTGATAATCCTAGCCACCGGAGGTAATTGATTAGGTGGGACCTGATTGGTTATTGCCTGGAATTACGGATGAGAGACCTGTTTGGGCTTGTTGTTTTTATTTTTGTACTTGGTGCTTCTATTCAGTGTACTGAATATTTTAATGTGAAATTGCTCACTATAGACCTGATGTGGATGTTCAGCAAACGGTATATGGAAGGGGGGGGGGGGGGGTTAATTTTCAGATGGTATCTTGACTCACTTTATATACAAGGGACCATGCCAAAGCCCCAGCGCTAACTGATGAACGTATATGTTTCCTAAACAACTGTTTGCAGAAACTCTAGATCAAGTGAAGTACAAAGTGCAATCCCCATGGTTCACCCCCATGGATTTCCCTTTGGGATGTTGCTGTTGCTTTTCTTTTTTTTTCTTCTTTTTTTTGACTCCACCCTTACGCTTTCCGTGACGTACCTAACATTGCTGGGAAGCGCACTGTTTCAGGGACGCTGCTTGGCAACGCACTTCGCTATTGGATTGATCCTGACCACACGTTGCCAAGGGCAATAGCTGGTGCAAGAGACAAATTGGTCGTCTGAGAGATTTCATTTTTACAAGAGATGTTCGTACAGTTTGAACGGTAAATTGAAGGCAATTTTTAAAGGATGAAGAGGACAAAATGGAGACGAATGGAACATTGGAGCTTTTTTTTATTCCGTTTGTTTATTGACCTCATGACCAATTCATTTTTTCAAAGTGGTTGAAATTGGTCATTTGTTGTCGTTGCGTTACTAAGCTACAAGATTTTTTTTGTATTGTTGTTTAGGAAATCGTTATATAATGGAAGAGGGTACATGTGACCAGTTTTGCACAAACATGTCTTTGGTTTCCCAAAACGTTTAATGTAAGATGTTTTTTAAAAAGCTTCGACATCACAGATTCAGGGGATATATACAGGGTGGCCCATTAATGTATCCACAATTTTGAACCCCTATAATTCTATTGCTAAGAAACAAAATGAAACCAAATTTTTATAGGATATTGAATCATATTTCAAGTTTTTGTTGTACAAATTTTAAGCAAATCAAGGAGGTTTACGCGACTCAACCAGCGAAATGAGAGTTCGAATGCAACAACAAGTGGTTTTTTGGAACAGTCTTGCGGAAGGTTGCACGCATTTCTTGAAAATGATCGAAATCATGTTGAAATTAATAACTCATTTTCTGCACATCTAATTTCAATCAAAGCTGCATCATAAAAATTTGAAATATGTATCAATATCCTGTAAAAAAAAAAATTTGATTTTATTTATTTGCAATATAATTATAGGGGTTCATATAGGGGTTGAAAATTGTGTGTCCACCCTGTATATTCATTACTTCTGGCGATATGCCTTCAAAAACAAGCCGATGTTACGGTATTCTCTGATGCTACGGTACTCTGACCTGCAACTTCCTTTACCAAACCCATGTGCTCTATACATGCCGATTCACGACCCTCTCTTTTCTTCTTTCTCCTTCCACTTACCGAAGGTAGATGGAGGTTGTGTTTTCACCTCTGTTTGTCTGTCTGTCTGTGAGCATGGTATCTCTAACACTTATGTACGGATTTAGACAAAGTAGTTATGGACAGGCCTGATGCTCGACTAGGTAGCTCTGGCAGGAATTTGGAATTTCATAGTTTGCTTACTCTTCGTGAATTACAGAATGCCAATAAGAACTGACTATGAGACTTTCATGTGCTGTATAGACCGGATCAGAAAAGCTTTGCCCATGCTCGGAAGTGTCGTAAACCATTTATTCAACCAGGTGGACAATTCATTTACTTATTCAATCCCACTCCTCCCTCCAGGTCTTTAAAGCAGCTGTTCACCACCATCTCTTGTCTTCCCCCATCCAAAACCTTGATCTTTTCTACCCCCGTTAATTCACCCCAGATCCACTTTTTTGAAATTCCGACTTCTTTCCTGGAAGTCCTAGCAGTGTCCATGTGTTTAATACCTCTCCCACCCCCAAACCCCTTGCCGTGCCTCCTCCCCCCCAAAATCCTCTCCCTCCCACAGATCTCCCGATGTCCCTGTTCTCTGCGGTTGTACTTGTGTGCTTCCCTCTCTCTCCTCATCTTGTCTCCCGCTCCCTTTATCATATGTTTTATATGTCCGTTTGTCTTTTTGTGATTAATGTTAGCTCTTACACGAGTCTCGATCTTGTATCCAAATTTTTTTTTTTTTATGGGATCATTAACGTCCACCGACTAATGCTGGTGGATGAGACACTCGACTTAACGTCCATTCAAGGAACGGCACACACTTTTATGAATAACGCTGCCTATGAAATACTGGGATGACAGTTTTTAGCTGGGTCAGGATTTGAACCCAGGCTCGGCAGCTAGAGGCGAGTTGCGTACCTCGAAGCCTTCTTAGGAAAAGCCCCGCTGCGTGTGGTGTGAAAGGTGACGCCATTAATGTGGCGTTGCTGGTACCCAGAATGCCCCGGGATGTCAGGGCACTTCCTCCATGCTCAGTGGCGGCTGCTTGTCTCATCGAATAGTCCTGCATTGTGGCTCGTGTGTTCGTCTGTATGGTATTACCGAAACGTCTGGAAAACTGTGCAGGTGTGTCCAGTATATGAATTTTGGACACATGGGCTAGCTTATTGGTATGCAAACTCACCTTTTAGCTGTCTCGGCTGTGTTTGAATCCTGATGCAGCTTTAAATGCATGAGATACATCAATGTGTGCATCTTCCATCGGAACGATGTTAAATGGGATGATCCGACCGCCTGTGTTGCTTATTGTTGGATGGTAAACATTACATGGTATCATTTGTGAATATTAGGTGAGTTATCACTGGCTCTCTCGCCAAATTTCAAATTCCTGCCACCTTCGGTTGAACGTCAGGCCTGGCCAGCCTGTTCATTCGTCTAAACAGGGACACGCGAACCAAAAACCAGAGGAGAGATGAGTATTGCTATACTTGTATCACAAGCAAAATTCCATTAATCCTGACCCCTGCAAGGACAGCTGGTAAAGATAACATCAAGGGGAATCAATGGGATGATCCTCCAATGGCTGCAATTATACGGTCACCTAGGAAGGTGGTTGTGGCAGTGATGCGACAATCATCCCCATCAAAGGACATAGTTGCAGGTGTTCCTCAAACTAGTGGCTTTGGCCCAACCATCTTCAGATGCCTCATCGATGACCTGCCATTAATCATTGGGTCATGTGTGCAGCTATCTGTTGTTTATCCCACAATGCCTGCAGAAAACCCTGGACAACTCCGGCTCACAATTGGGAAGTCTGAGAAGTGCCAGACAATAATCTTCTCCAACAATAAATTTCCAGCTGGATGTTCCTGCCTTTCAATACAGCTGTGGCCTGTTTGGCATTCCCATGGGAGCACATAGCCAGGTTTAAGTCCCATAAACTATGTTCATTTGTCCTTGCAACCCATGTTAAAATACATTGATGCCCCATAATGTCATTGTCCAACATGTGATGTACAGTCACGTGAAAAAGTAAGTACACCCCATGTAAAGTTTTGACCTTTTCAACATATTTCAACATACAGCTATTTGATCTTCATTTCAACAATATTGACAGATAAAGGTGATATAACATAACAAATATCATGAAACATTTACATTTTGTAGTCCATTGTATAATTTAAAAAAGCATGAATGCAAATTTCGCATGTGGAAAAAGTAAGTACACCCCTGGCTCCAATAGGTGGTATTGCCCGCTTTGGCAGAAATAAAGTAGGCGTTTATTATAACTGTCTACCAGTCTCTGACATCAACTGGGAGAAATTTTTGCCCACTCCGCCATGCAGAATTCTTTCAGCTGTGCGATGTTTGAGGGGTTTCTTGCATGCACAGCTCGTTTCAAATACCCCCACAACATCTCGATGGGATTTAGATCCGGGCTTGGACTTGGCCATTCCAGAACCCTCCATTTCTTTCTTTTCAGCCATTCCTTGGTGGATTTAATGGTATGTTTAAGGTCATTGTCATGTTGCAAGGTCCACCTTCGGTTGAGCTTCAACTCTCCGACAGATGGCCTCACATTATCCTCAAGCACCCTCTGGTACAATGAAGAATTCATAGTGGATTATATGATGGTGAGCTGCCCAGGCTCTGATGCAGCAAAGCTGCCCCAAACCATAATATTTCCACCACCATGCTTTACAGTTGGTATCAGGTTCTTGTGGTCAAATGCTTTCTTTGGTTTTCGCCAAACATGTCTTCTGGTACTGTGGCCAAATAGCTCTACCTTTGACTCATCTGTCCAGAGCACATTGTTCCAGAAGTGCTGGTCTTTGCCTCGGTGTTCATTGGCAAACTTTAGTCTTGCCCTGATGTTCTTTCTGGACAGCAAAGGTTTCCTCCTGGCACACCTCCCATGTAGATCAAATTTGTGCAGCCTTGGTAGACTCGTACACTTTGACATCAACAGTGGCAAGAGCTACCTGTAGGTCCCGTGATGACATTCTGGGTTTCTTAGAGACTTCTTTCAGCATCTTGCGGTCTGCTCTCGGGCTGAACTTGCTGGGGCAGCCCAGCCTGAACAAGTTGGCAGTTGTTTGGAATCCTCTCCACTTGTAGATTATCTTCCAGACAGTCGAATGATTGATTTCAAATTGTTTGGAGATCTTTTTAAATCCCTTCCCAGACTCGTAGGCATCTATAACCTTCTTTCTGAAGGCCTCAGAGAGCTCTTTTGATCGAGGCATGGTGACGCTGCACACTTCAACAACAAAGAGCAAACCAAACTAAATGTCTGAGGTTTAAATAAGACAGGTTCCTCCAAGATCCCCTCTAACGACGTTCTAATCATTTGCACCTGAGCTGGTGCACCTGATTCTAATTTTAGGTATTTGAAGTAGTGATAAATGTAGGGGTGTACTTACTTTTTCCACATGCAAAATTTGCATTTATGTTTATTTAAATTATACAATGGACTACAAAATATAAATGTTTCATGATATTTATTATATTATATCACCTTTATCTATCAATATTGTTGAAATGAAGATCAAATAGCTGTATATTGAAATATGTTGAAAACGTCAAAACTTTACATGGGGTGTACTTACTTTTTCACGTGACTGTATGTACAAGCTCACCGCTGTGACTTAGGTAACATTAAACTGAAGACGTTGAACTGTGCGAACCACATCAACACTCTGGCCTACAAAAACAGGTCAAATCCCAGTTGCTCTGTGATGAGTGTTTCACCTCCTGAACCTTCAAGATCTCTCAACCATACACAAGCCTCAGGTCATGAGTGTGATGCAACACTGAATGATTGCTTGGAATACGCAATGGAATACGCAATGTTTCGAACAACACTTTGAAACCTTGAAAACAAAGTTGCTCACTTTATTTAATTACCATAATTTCAATCCAATATTCTCCTGTCTCACAGGCATTCTGAAACTGCAGTGGGTCCTGATTTAACTCAAGACCCTGCTTATGCAACAGCTTCTATCCCCATGACCTCTACTGTCAAGAACAACAATAGTGGTGTTCTGAGAACCCCACCACCTTCAAGTTCTTAAGTCAAACATAACTTCAAGACTTGGACTCATAGTTCACCATTCCTTCATTACAGCGAGATCCAATTGTCCTGGCATGTCATACCAAGACCCATCCTGACAACACATGGACTGCATCAATTTGAAGATCTTCTTATCTTCTTCTCATCATCTTCTCAGGGCAAAATGGGATTGGTCCAAATTCACCACTGACATCCTCTAATTGAAAATGATTTATTTTTTTTGAAAAACACCAAACCCCAGTGGACATCTCAGAATAATGTTTTTGGATATAGATTTTTACAACCAATGATTACTATGTCTGGAGTCAATTTACATGGATGTGGATCAATTCTAGGTGATTCTAAATTTAAAATGTTTAAATTGGGGAAATAACAATAATGTACAGAAAATGTCAGTTACAATAGTTTGAAAAACATGTTCATAAATAACATTGTTTTGTGTCAATTATTGAGTTTTTAATGTCTGGACATGAGGTTACTCATCACCTCTGAAAATGGGGAGGCTTTTTTTAACGATGGAGGTCAGGAGTTGGCAGGATAGCCGAGTCTATCTAATCAAACTATAAAACGTAATCTTGATGTTTGGCAGGCAGGACACTGCATCAAAATGTTGAAGCTGGGGATCCATCTGGAAGCATTAGTTGCCCGTGGATGTTAAGGATCCACCAAGTTTTTCGCAAAGAGAAGGCGAGTGGCGCCATCACTTTGGCCAAGTTCCAAATTCCCATCCCCACCACTGCTGCTGGGAACGCAATGGCAAAACATCCCCCAGTGTATTTCCTTACTGAGTATACTGCTCCGCAAGACCCCAATATAGCTGGAAACGCTGTGGGATTAATCCAAATAGAGACCAGTGCTCCCCACCGTCAGCGCTTCTGCATACCAACATAGTTTGGTGAAGAGTCATGAAAAGCCACCGTTGTGTGAAGAGCACGCCACAGTAATAGCACTTGGTTGCGGCAACAGGTCCTGATAAGATAACAAGTGTGGGGAAGAACATGACTCGAAAAAGGACAGTGATTCATTCCACAAACAGCATAAGAGGGGTAAAGAAGATAACGGAAGAGAAAGACTACAATGGATGCAGTTGGGAATGCATGGCAGAGAGAAGGGGATATAAATAAATAAATAAACAAACAACTTGCATCCAAAACCAGTCAATGTTTCCCAACATATTTCTGAGATCCAATTCCAATGATGCCTAATTTTTTTTTTTATTAACCCTTAATATGTAACATGGGGTTTTGAGGACCTCAAGCCCAACAATGTTTGACTTGTACCTGGGGTCCATACCATCTCGTCTACCTTCAGTGTGCGTCGAGGTACGATAGATTAGTGAAAACCAATGAATAGTGGTGTCGTCCTAATTGCTATATTTCTTTATTTCAGAAGACATGTTATTTCAGCCTTTACAAAAAAAAATTATAGATCATTTTTACTTCTCTGGCCTGCAGTTACCAATGACCTGTTGGAAACGTCATTGCACCTGTGGGATGGTGCACTCTTCACCTCTCTGGGGTGATGTGGGGAAAAAAGTTTATACCTCTTCTTTAGTACTTAAATTTAAGTCATTAAAAATACTTTAAAAAAACGTATTTTCTAAAAAATAATTAAAATAGTAATTAATAGTAGATTAATATAGTTTTAGTCTTAAAATATTGGAAAGGGTTTAAATTTGATATGTATATAATTTTATTGCATTAAAGTTATTAAAACATTTTTTTCTAAAAAATTCCCTTCTAGGATTCAAAAGACCCTAGGTTGCCCAGATGTTACTAATGAAATAGCCAGGAACGAAAGTTACCTCTAAAGGGTTAAATTGTCTCGAATGATGACAGATTCAGCAATGTGGTTTAGAGCCAAAACTAATACGTTATAAAGGGTCAAAAGTTCACCATACAAAAACACAACAACATGCATTTTAAGGCCATTTTCCCTGCAAGAGCGGGGGTTAGCCTTGCGGTCCCCATGACAATCTTCTCCATTTTGCCCTATTTTCTGCATTTCTCCTTGTTAACCCCCTTGCTCGCATTTCTTCTTCCACCATCTTTAGCCAAGTCTTTCTCGGTCTTCCCCGTCCTCTACTTCCTTCTACATTCATTTCCATCACTCTTCTCAACCAGTCACTTTCATCCTTCCTCAACACATGACCAAACCATCTCAACCTGTTTCTCTTCAAAAACTTCAAAAGTTCACCATAACCAAGGAAAAAACACAACTTGTTAAATACAAGATATACCAGTCGGTTGAGATGTGTCATTTGTTGGTTTTGAGAAGAGGGTTTAGAAACATAATCACATTTTGAAAGTCAGTGTAAATGATAATTTCAGTACTTTTTGTGAAACATTCTTTAATGTTTGTTTTATGTTTTGTCTTCCATCATCAAAATGTTTTACATCATCTAATTAACTCTCAATATAGGGATCCTAGGATCCTGAGTTCGAATCCCGGTCGATCGCTGAATTAACACCAGGGTGGTTGACTCAGCCTGTCATCCTTCCGATGTCGGCAAATTTAGTACCAGCTTGCTGGGATGAATGATCACGGTGTGTACCCCGATTTAGAATAGGTACACCGTATCCCTGCGCATCGTCAGAGGCGACTAAGGGTTGGCGTCAGGAAGGGCATCCGGCCATAAAAACATTGCCTCAAACAGGGCCCCATGAGGTCATGGGCCTGCAAGGCCAACCCCCACTCTAGCGGGGAAAAATGGTCTTAAAACGAAAAAAAAGAAGAAAAAAAAGTGCGATCTATAATAATAAGAGAGAATGTGTCAGTCAGTCAGTCAGTCAGTCAGTTAGTGTATGTGTCTCCTCCATAACTCCAAATCCATGCAACCTAGAGACGTAAAACTGTGTATGCATACTAAGAGAACTCCAATGGAATGCAAGAATGAAAAGTGCATATTTGGGTAAATTGAAACAACTCTTTAGCAGATAATTAATGGGCTTATTAAATTAACACAAAAAGAGGCATTATCCTTGGTCAGCCCGTGTTCACCTCATAGTGGTCTTAATCTGCCATTTTGTTTCAGCCTATAAAAGTGCCTTGCCTTGGGACCAGTTGTAACGCTTTCTGTACGAAAAAGCACTCATCATCGAATGCTTGATCTTCATAACTATGTATCGCCAATCGCTTGCCAAGCCAGCCGCTCCTTATCAACAGTTTTGTTGGATTGCTTGCTTGAGTGCTTAAGCTGCTTGGTGAGCACTCAACAAGCTGCTTCGTAATGGAACACACTGAGGTTTCACCATTCTCTTACTTTTCCATATTTGTCTTTTTGCTTAAATATTTGTAATGACTTTGTATGCTATTCTTCGATGTTTGTTCATTTGCACCTTTTTGTGTGATCTGCTTTCATTTAGGATGTTATTTCATTTCATTAGGAGTTTGGAGCGATGGTGTTGTAAAACACGTGACAAGGGATATTTTATATAACATAGTGGTTGTTGTTGTTTGTGTGCTCCTCCCTTGTACTTTTATTGCTTTGAGATATATTATACTAAATATAATTTTGTGTGCTCCTTCCTTGTACTTTTATTGCTTTGAGATACATTATACTATACTAGCAACGGTATCCGCCCTACGGATACCGGGCGGAGCTTCAATTGGGAGGCCCAAATGAAAAGGCAAAATATCAGATATTGAAGGCTTTTTTTATTTTAAACGATTTATAAAAACATCCGCTAAATCATATCACACGCAAATCATCAAAATCTAAACAATATCTTTAGAATTTCAATAAAAGCCACATCACTGTTCATATTGGTAAATATTATTCCATCGTGTTTCAAATCGTGATATCAGCTGTACTCTTTTCTTTAGGAAAAAAAATGTAATGATTTTGTACCTCTTCTTCAGCTTAGAACTTCAGGATAGACGACATTGCTGATAAAAGTTCCTTTTCTCTCTTTGAAGTTCTTGGCAAACATTTTTATATTGTCACTGCTGCCAACGCGACTCATGGCGACATAAAGCTGTCCATGGCTGAAGAAATCTGTCTTTAGGTAGATGCCTACCTTTTCCAATGTCTGACCTTGAGCCTTGTTACTGGTCATTGCAAAGCAGAGTCGGACAGGGAATTGTTTTCGTTGCATCTGGAAGGAGAACAGGTTTTTGGATGGAATGATTGGAATCCTCGGTATGAAGATCTTGTTTCAACATGAGGCCCAGTAACCAGTGTCGCATCAATTAGATTCGGCATCAGGTTGTCCACGATGTAACGACTCCCATTGCAGTGGCCATTTTTAGGGTCAAAGTTTCGCAGCAGCATGATCGGAACTCCCTTCTTGAGGCAGAGTTTGTGAGGAGGCATTCCTGATATGCATATCGAGTTAAGGAATTCTACTGGATATTGGTGTCTGTTCTCTACTTCCATTATCTTGTCGCTGCTCAAGTAGACAGATTCCTTCCCAGGGTATTGCCGCAGTACGATCGCATTCACTTCACCAACTGCCTCATTCGTAGGACAGAGGATGGTTTGGCGGCAAAGCCAGTTCCTGTCAGTCATGTAAGGTGCTCAGGTTGCTGAATATGATGTCAGTGAGGCTCTTGACGTTTTCTCCTTGGGTCAGGTAGTCCTCCTTGACTTGAACTCGCCGATTTCTGCATCGATGGGTAGCCTTTCCTCTCCAATTCGCAAAAGTTAATTGGCAAAGATCGAGCGTCAGTTGTAACGTTGTAACGTCGAGGTTGTAACGTCGAGCTGGTTGTAATGTTGGAACGTTGTAACACTGGATGTAACGTCGAGCATGCTCACCTGAAGGCCGCTTTCTTGCATCCAGAACCATGGTGATGTTGTTGTCTGCTTCCATCAACTCAAGGGCAGATTTCAGAGACTGGATGTATGGATTGTTCTGATGCAGCCAGTCTTGGAGAGTCTTCAGAATGTCAATATTACTGTTGAGCTGTTCATTAAATCACAGTCGGTTTTCCAGTTCGTCACTGTCATGGAACCATATTTGAGCGAACGTTGGATGTGATTGATCACTTTCTGGCTGGAGTGGTCCAATACGATGGTAGACTTTACCTTGAAGCTTCACCATAGGGCTGAATCCTGGCATGAAGTGCTCCTGGATTCCAATCAATGCCATGGCCAAGACATTGTTGAACTAGCGTATCTTCTCAATAAACTCCTTTCGGTCGAACAGAACTTTGAAATCTTCAGGGTAGGTCTTGAGCAGATCGATTGCAATTTTGCCCTTCTCACAGCAGAATCCAGGTCGTTCGTCATTCCAGCAGTGGGCCTTGCAGAAGGGGCACTTACGTCCTGTATCATACAGACTTGGCAGCTTGTGACCTTGCTGCTTTGCTGGATAGTCAGCTTCTCCAAAGTACTGGACATCAAACACTGCTCCAATCCTCCTCTTTTGCGTTAGAGCCACTTTAAGCTGGACTTTCCTAGCGCTCTGGTGTGCAGCTGTGTCACGTCCTTGTTCACCAGATCTGTATTCCTCGGACTGCCTCCGAGACTGGTGTGCAGCTGTGTCACGTCCTTGTTCCTGCTTCCGATAGTCCTCGTCTCGGCGAGCCTTCTTTCTTGCAACAGCTTCCTTGGACGTTTTCGTTAATGAGGCTTTCCGTTTGGGAGGCATTTTACCGGTTTATCTGAAACGGTACCCGCCCAGTAACACGAACCAGAGAAAACAAATCGTTTTGGCAATGGCCTCTCCAATATTCGATGCGTTCACGGTTTGAATTACGTAACGTAACGTGTGTGACGATGTTTGTGTTCACGGTAGTGTTGATGTGACGGTGTGAACGTAATTTCGTAATGTTTTTTGTTTTTATTTTCGTAATCGTTTAATGTTTAATGAACGTTTAATGAGCGTAATAATAATGCTTAATGATCATTAAATGATTGAATGAATGAATGAAATGATTACTGCCATGGCGTCGCAGTGACAATATAAAAATGTTTGCCAAGAACTTCAAAGAGAAAAGGAACTTTTATCAGCAATGTCGTCTATCCTGAAGTTCTAAGCTGAAGAAGAGGTACAAAATCATTCCATTATTTTTCCTAAAGAAAAGCCGACAGTTGATATCATGATTTAAAACACGGCGGTCTCCTACAGGGCGGAGCGCTGCTGCGCCGCGGACCATGGTGCCGTGGAGTCGGGGAGGAACTCGCCCGGCACCCGCAGCGGTTGTCCGAAGACCAACTCCGCCGCGGATGCGCGCAGGTCGTCCTTGGGCGCCGTCCTGAGGCCCAGCAGGACCCAGGGGAGCCTGTCGACCCAACCGCCGTCGCGGAGGCTGGCCCGGAGCGCGGCCTTCATGGCACGATGGAAGCGCTCGCACAGGCCGTTGGCCTGGGGGTGGTAGGCCGTGGTGCGGTGCAGCTGGACGCCGAGCCCCCGCGCTACCGCCCCCCAGAGCTCCGAGGTGAACTGGGGGCCGCGGTCGGACGAGATGTCCGAGGGGGCGCCGAACCGGGCAACCCAAGTGGCGATGAACGCCTGCGCGATGTCCGCCGCCATCGTTGCTGCCAAAGGCACGGCCTCCGGCCACTGGGTGGTGCGGTCCACCATGGTGAGGACGTGGGTGAAACCCCGCGAGGGGGGCAGAGGTCCCACCAAGTCCAAGTGAACGTGGTCGAACCGACGTTCGGGCACCGTAAACGGGGCCAGCGGGGCCTGGGTGTGGTGGCGAACCTTCGCGCGCTGGCACGCAAGGCACATCCTGGCCCAATCGCGGATGGCCTTCCGGAGGCCATGCCAGACGAACTTGTCGGCGACCAGCTTTTGGGAGGCCTTCGTGCCTGGGTGGGACAGGCCGTGGATGGCGTCAAAAACCCGCCAGCGGGCACGATGGGGCGAGGCCGGCCGAGGGAGACGTCGCACAAGCGGGCCGCACCTGTGCCGTCGAACGGTACCTCGGTAACGCGGAGGCCCGAGACGGCGGTCCAAAAAGCCTGGACGGCGGGGTCGGCGGACTGGTCCGCCGCCATCCGGGCATAGTCGATCCCGAGGTGGACCGCGTGGGCGACGGACCGGGAAAGGCAATCCGCCAATGGGTTGTCCTTCCCCGTGACGTGCCGGGTGTCCGTCATGTACTCGGACACGGCCGAGAGGTGACGCTGCTGCTGCGCCGACCACGGCTCAGCGACCTTGGCCATCGCGAAGACCAGGGGCTTGTGGTCGACGAAGGCCGCGAACGGGCGGCCCTCGAGCAGCGGGTGGAAGTGCCGGACCGCCAGGTGGAGCCCGAGCAGCTCGCTGTCGAAGGTACTGTACTGCCGTTCGTGCGGGCAGAGCTGCCGGCTAAAAAACGCCAGCGGCTGCCAAGCTCCCTTCACCCATTGCTCATGCACCGCGCCCACCGGGTAGTTCGACGTGTCGGCGGTGAGGGCGATCGGTGCATCGGGCGCCGGGTGCACGAGCATGGTGGCGTTAGCCAAGGCGAGCTTCGCGCCCGCGAATGCCGCGTCCATCGGCTCGGTGCAGGCAACGTCACCTTTGCCCGGCTTCCCCCGGAGGGCCTCGTGCAGGGGGCTCAGGAGCTGGGCGATGCAGGGCGGGAAACGGTGATAAAAGTTCACCATGCCCAGGAACTCCTGGAGCCCCTTGATCGTGCGGGGGCGCGGAAAACCCCTGACCGCCTCCACCTTGGCCGGTAAGGGGATGGCCCCGTGCCTGGTGACGCGGTGCCCCAAAAAGTCGATTTCAGTGACGCCGAACCGGCATCTGGTGGGGTTGATGATCAGGCCATGCCGGCCCAGGCGTTTGAAGAGCGTGCGGAGATGGCGGAGGTGCTCCTCACGGGACGCGCTTGCGACGAGGATGTCGTCCAGGTAGACGTACACGAAGTCCAAGTCGCGCAAGATGCTGTCCATAAGCCGCTGGAACACCTGGGCCGCATTCTTCAACCCGATGGGCATCCGCAGAAACTCGAAGAGGCCGAATGGTGTGATGACGGCCGTCTTCGGTATTTCCTCCGGCCTGACAGGGACCTGGTGGTATCCGCGGATGAGGTCCACCTTGGAGAAGAGGGACATTTTCGCCAACCGGGCGGAAAAGTCCTGGATGTGAGGGACCGGGTAGCAGTCGGGGGTGGTAGCATCGTTGAGGCGGCGGTAGTCTCCGCACGGCCGCCACCCGCCGCCGGGCTTGGGCACAATGTGCAGCGGCGATGCCCATGCGCTGTCGGAGCGCCAGACGATGCCCAGTCGCTCCAGCGTGGCAAACTCCTCCTGCGCCACGGCGAGCTTCGCCGGGTCGAGGCGGCGCGCCCGGGCGTAGACCGGTGGCCCGACGGTGGGGATGTGATGCTCCACCCCATGCTTGACGGCCACCGCCGAGAAAGTGGGCCGCGTGAGGGCCGGGATACTGGCGAGGAGGCGGGTGAACTCGTCCGCTGCCGAAAGCGTGCAGACCAACCTCGCCGGGACTGAACCGCTCAGCAAGCCGCTTGGTGAGCTGCTCGGTGAGCCGCCCAGGGAGCTGCCCAACGAACTGCTCAGCGTGCAAGCAAGCGAGCTGAAGGTTTGGGCTTGGACAAGGCATCTGTGCCTCACGTCCACCAACAGCCCATGCGCACAGAGGAAGTCCACTCCGAGTAGGCCCATGGGGACACTAGCGGTAACGAACGACCACTGAAAGCACTGCCCCCCGAACCGCAGCGAGAGACAATGCTTTCCGAACGTGCGGATGGGCGTGCCGTTGGCGGCAAGCAAAGCGGGGCCCCGGCCCTCAGCTTGCTTGTCGGACGCGGAGACAGGGAGGATGCTCACCTGCGCTCCCGTGTCGCACAGGAAGCGACGACCCGAGGAGGTGTCTGTTATGAACAGAAGGCTGCCAGTATGGCCGACGATCATGGCAGGAAGCGAGCGCCGGCCTGGCCGTTTCCCGACCTGCCAAAAGTACAAGGTGGGCGGCAGGACCTGGCCTTGTGGCCGAACCTGGTTTGGAAGTGGCACCATGTCTGGCCCGGTGGTGGTTGTCGCGCCGGTTGTGACGACGGTGGTGGGCGGGGCGTGGCGGCGGCCACGCGCGGATCCGCCAAACCTACGCCGTGTTCGGGAGGATCCAAACGCCACGCCACGTGGCGATCCGAACCACTCGCGCCGTGCGCGGCGCTGGGATCCACGACGGCCGTGCTATATGCAGGCCGTGCGTCGTGGGCCGCGAAAAACTTGTCCGCCTCCCTGGCCAGGGCATGCGGTTCCGTAATCGTCGAACCGGCCAGCACGAGCCGTACCTGTACAGGTAGCTGGCGGAGGAAGAGAGCACGGAAAAGGAAATCCGCGTGGCCGTCGCCGAGCAGGGACAGCATGTAATCCATGCGGGCGGACGGTCGTGTGTCGCCGAGGACGGGAAGGTCCAAAAGACGGTCAGCGCGGTCGGCCGCTGTGAGGCCAAACGTGTCGAGGAGAAGTCGCTTGAGCGCCGCATACTTGCTCTCGTTCCGGCGGGTGCCGGAGGAAGGACACGACTCGGGCGGCTGTGCCGGATCCAAGGGCAGCGACCACGTAAAAGTACCTCGTGTCGTCCGCCGTGACGCCCCGGAGCTGGAATTGGGCCTCGGCCTGTAGAAACCAGGTGTCGGCCTGCGCTTCCCAGAACTCCGGTAGCTTGATCGCGACAGCGTTGGTGCCCATAGCGCGTTCGGGGAACAGCAACGGCTGAACCAGTCGGAGGTCACCAGTGTGGTGCTGGGCATGCACGTTGAACAAAGGTAGGCCACAACGCTTTGGGTTAAGTCTAGCTCTTTATTCGTTGCTCACTCGTCAGCACTCCCGTGCTCGGGGCTGCGAGCCCACGTGTATATCCGGAGGCCACGCCTCACTTGGGGCGTGGCCAACACCCACTGGTGCGCGGAATTACGTCACTGCGCCAGCGAGCCATCGTGTCCGCCACAGAATAATATTTGCCGATATGAACAGTGATGTGGTTTTTGTTATTGAAATTCTAAAAATACTGTTTCGATTTTGATGATTTGCGTGTGATATTTAACGGATGTTTATATAAATCGTGCCTCCCAATTGAAGCCCCGCCCTTAGGGCGGGTACCATTGCTCGAAATATATAATGGTGATACAACAATTTTTACCGCTTTGCTTTGAAGAACGGGAATGAAGGGGGAGGAGTGTGTTAATATGTCTGGTTGAAGGCTTTGGGCGGTGAGGGGGCTTGAAGCCATATTTTAATGTTACAGCCGCCATGTTGGTGCTCGCCGTCACTGCGATGTGAAGTAAAAGACGCCTCGGAGCTGTCACATTCACAATCGCTATGTTGTATGTACTCCCGATACGTGTTTCCTTCATTGTAAAAACTACCAAGTCAACAGTTAAAAGGATTTTGAGCCGATAGGTGTTATGGCCTTGGCAAGATCGATGGAGACAGTGATCTGTTAGCTTATACACCACCCAAATAGCTATGTGGAATTCTCTCATGTGGAGATTAAACTGACGTCGTTTGAACGTTGACCGAGATCATTATTTACTTTTAATGATGTTTATATACGAAGAGGATAATTGGTTTTGGGTCGTCCTTTCCGCATATCTCATGGGATTGTGAGTTGGAGAGACGACCGTGATGGCGGGGAGGGGGTTAGCATTCTCTCAAGCAGGGATTCAACCCATGTCCTTATAAAAGGTCTTTGTCCAAGGTCACCGTGTCCGATCAGTGCAGCTGTGCAGCGATCGGTGCAGCCGTTTGTGCGGCACCCGGGAAAATATCGTTATGCGGGAGTCCAAACCTGAAAATGCTGGAGGCCAAAGCTGAAATTGGGAGAATGATATAGTGTTACGGATTCATCACTTCCGTTGTTGTGGTTTTCATCCACTGTAATTATTTTTGATTCCATGTACTATTATTGTTGTCGTTTAAGTGAGAGGGAGGTTACTATTTGCAAAAGGTAAAAAAGTTAATGTTTTAAATGAAACTGGAACTGGACGACGAAGAAGGGGAAGAGGAGGAGAAGAAGGCGGAGCGAGTGAGTTCGACAAGAAAGCCGAGCTGCTTTAAGGTCTGAGCGAACGTTGATGAACGAGAGTCACGAGTGAACTTTGGGTTTCCCAGGAAAGGGATTCCTGCGACAGAGTTGTTATCGCTGTGACAGATCAACCTGATTTTGAGGTTTTGTGGCTGATTCCGGAGAGAATCATCAGAGTGCCGTTACGCCACGAGACCGGGCTGTCGGCCATTTTGACTCGCGCAGGACTTGCGCTTCGCTCAAGGTTTCATCTCGCGTCAACCATTTTCACCACATTCAGACATTAATCTGGTGTGTGTGTGTGCAACGTGGCTTTTGAAGATTAATTTGCGGTTCGCCGACTGTGAGCCGTGGAACGTCCATACCCGAGGGTGTGATTTCCCAGTCGCCTTGAGGGCGCCTTTGCGCAGCTTTGGCAGCAGGACTGTAACTGCCAACCCAATGGGATTCTGGTCTCGATTGGACATTGTTCTGACGATCGCTGGAGCGGATCGACTTTGGCTTGAAGCCGGGATTAGAGACCTCGGGAATCTTCTTCTTTTAGCTCACTTGGAGCACAGTGAGTTATATTGTACGAGCCTGATGGTACCATCATAGGAAATATATATTGGTTGTACAATTGATTACTATTGTTGTTGTACTGTTATTCTTGTGTGATCTTAATACAATATTTGTTTGTTGGTAACAATTGGTGTGGTTTCACCATTGATCTTTGACACAGAATAACACATCTTTCTGCCGTGACTCCTCGCGGGGCTCGGAGGTACACCGTGACCAGGGGGTTGGGGAGGAGCACGTAACAATAGCCTATTTTACTCTAGGGGATTCCAGGATTACCCACCCAAAATATCGTTGCGATTGGTTCAGCCGTTTGTGCGGTACCTTCGAACCTTCGAACGGACGGACGGACAGACAGACGGACGGACATTTGGTGAATTATCGTAAGATGTTTATATATATATATATATATATATATATATATATATATATATATATATATATATATATATATATGTATATATATATATATATATACATACATATATATATATATATATATATATATATATATATGTTTATATATATATATATATATATGTTTTTATATATATATATATGTTTTTATATATATATATATATATATATATATATATATATATATATATATATATATATATATATATATATATATATATATATATATATATATATATATATATATATACATACATACACACAACTAATTTGGCACTAGAGAAAAAAATCTTCACTGTGCATTCACAACCACAATGAAATGTTTTTCTGTATAAAGGGACTCTAGAGAAAACGGAGTGTGCCTTCAGCGTCGGCTGCAAAGGATGAATTAGATCGTGGACGAGCATGGTTGTAAGACATTTGGATATAATGAAGGTGGTGTGGGCATGGATAACGAGAACGCTCGGAGTCAAAATGAGAGAGAGAATGGCGGTGGGAGGTTCGGGGTAAGAGATGTGAGTCAAGCATTGAATATCTCGTATGGCGTATGGGAGAAAGGTTTATGAAGAGCACAGATGGTGCCGAAATGCAAGCTCAATGGGAATGCAACCTCAAGCAAGGATTGGTTAAAATTTACCGACTGACAAGGGAAATGAGGAAGAGGATGTCATGTGAGGGTGATTGGATATTAGTCAGGTTAACAATGTATTTTTGTTCAAATTTTATGGACATTAGCAAACCAGTACATTTTTGAGAAGCTTATGGGATCAGGAATATGAAAATTAATGTTTACGTTTGCGCAGATGCCTGCATAGCCGCCATTTTGGATTTTCAAAATGGTCGCCATAAAATATAAATTTCCGAATATCTCAGCTTGTAATTGACATAGAAACTTCATTCTAAATGCTAATCTTATGTTTCCAGGTCCAAGGAATCCAAAGCGTATGTCAAATTGGTGATTATGAACACCGAAAACCAAGAAAGGAAGAAGTTTGTGAAATTATGTTTGTATTTTCATGGAAAAAAATGCACACAAATTGTTGGTAGTGACAACAACATACGTTTAGACGTATTTCCTATCATAGTTTGACACATCATTACACATCATCATCACTCTCAGTGTCATGTTTAACATTACAGTCTGCATCGTTTTCGCATTCTGTGCGAAATGTAAACATTGATTTTCATAATCCTGATGCCATAAGCTTCTCAAAAATGCACTGGTTTGCTAATCTCCATAAATTTTGAACGAAAGTGTTTTTATTGACATAGTGAACCAGACTATATCCACAAAGGATTTCTTAGCAGTCATTGAAAGTATAATTGGGCTCATTTGAAGCAGACCTTTTCCAATTTCAGGAGGTGGAGGGCTTGGTGAAGGGAGGTGGAGTCCATATAAAAATAAATAAATTAAAAAAAAAGAAAGAAAAAGAAAAAGAAAAGTCCATATAATCTAATAATACCTGTAAGCAAAGGAAACTGATGTTGGCAGAGGTGAATGCCTGTTCACCTATAATTTATTATCTATTTAAGAGCGAGAACAGCACTCGGTAGAGAGCGTACCTTCGCCAAGCTGAACAGTTTACGTTTTGTATCCCACTGATAGACCAGATCTAGATTCGGACCTGAAACCAAAATCCAATCAGCTTGTTCTTGTCACACACCCAACCTGTCCACCAAGTTTCATCCAAATCTGTCCATAACGTTTTGAGACATAGTGATATATATATATATATATATATATATATATATATATATATATATATATATATATATATATATATATATATATATATATATATTGCTCACTGTGCTGTGTTCTCACTGGCTGGGGGTGGGGGTATGTTCGCATCCAGGTGTAGTTGCTGCATGTGGATGTGTATGTGCCCCTGCTGGCCCACTTTAGCTGACCGTATCGAGGTTGAAGGGCCGAAACGGGATGATGCTGAGGACCTCGACTGAGGACCCTGTCAGTGAGCCACAGTTGTGACCGGGTGTGTTTTGAAATTATATATATTGTTACAGACGCGGGTTTTGATGTTATATTGACCGAGCGGTGGTGTATTTAACCGCGTCCGAACAGTTACTCCCCGATTAGAACCCGATTCCACCCGACGTTGACCAGATCGCCCCACAGATATTCAATCGGGAAACCTCTAAAACGACCGAAAGAGAATGAAAAAGAAGAAGAAGAAGAATACGGAGGAAGAACAGATTTATTATACACACACAGCAATGGATGGAAGAAGCAGTAACACAGCGAACCGTTAACTTACACTATTCATTTTTACTAAACCCCAAGACAACGAGCAGGACAGGACGTTCACACTTACACAGGGGATAATGCAGGCAGGTAGGGCTTGAGGTGGATTGCATGAGAGGGAGGCAAAGTCGGGAGGCCGCAGCTCACAATTCCTCGCGGTTTTGGCGGGAAACCCCTTCGTCGCGTATCCGCTGCGGTAGACGCCACGCGCTGGTTCGGCACACCTGCTCCTCTTCTTATGGTGGAGCCGTCTCCCTCCTTTCAGCGCGTCTCTCCAAAGCTGGTTTCCTTGCCGAGTACCTCTCCTCCTTGGCTTGGAGCGTTTCGCATCTCACCGATCCTCTTGGTGCAGTCTCTTTGCTCATCTCCCAAGGCCTCTCCAAGTCATCTCATAAAGCAGTCCCTTACAGTCGCTTTTATCACCTCGGGCGGAATTAAGCCGCCGGCTCCGAGGGCACGCCTACCGGGTCGCTCACCGCGGTGCTGATTGGCTGTTAGGGCCGGTTCACTCCTTCCCTCTTATGACGAGGTGGAGACACGCCTTTCTTCCCCAACCCTACCTCGTGGCCAATGGTGGTTGAAGAAAACCGCCCAAAATGCGGAAGGCAATTGGAAGGGAGGTTTTGGGGAAATTGGAAGGGCCTACGCTTATTTTGTTCGATACAATGCAAAGTCAATCTAGTGGGAAACACATATTTAGCCTACATGGAATAAGGAAATACACTATTTAAAAGATATATCGTGACCTGCGTGTAAGTTTCATGGAATTAACTAGGACGGCTGCGACCATTATTTACATTACGAGGATGTTACCATACTTTTGTAACGTTCACATTGTAACGTTTCCACATTCGTTACACTGCACCCTCCTTTCTTCAGGCCCGTGCTCGGGCCTATTAAACTTTAACTTAGTGTGACACGTAGGTGTAATTCCCTCTACAATTAACCTGACCCTGAGTGTGACAATTTTAAAACACAAATAAGTATGTCCCCCTATTGCATTGCACCCTGTCTAACAGACTCAAGCCCACAGCTAACCGAATTACGGAATTATTCTCAAACTATACATTTACGGTGGGGAGCATTATTTACAATGACGTGATTTCTTATTTACAACGCAACCCAGGACCTGTGTTTTTTTTTTTTTTCTTTTTTTTTAGGGAACAAGAGAAAGAAATTCCTGTTGGGAGGGAGGAGACAGCACGCATTGCATCGATGCACCAGTACCAATACCACCAAAGCACCCAAAAGCACCAAACACCACAAAGCACCAAAAGCACCACAAAGCACCAAAAGCACCACTCGGTGCGCAGTCACCATGGTTCATAATAAACACAACAAAACAACTGGTGGTGGTCTTCTCTTTCTCTGCTGGGCCGATGTTCTTCCCGACGTCTTCTGGCTTCATGCGGCCTATTTGGACATAATAAAAAGCACTACTTGTGTTCGTTTTTATTTAGGGCCTCAGGGGCCAACTAAGGGTGGTCCACCTGTTTGGCATAGGTGCCACCTTACCGAGGTCCGCAAGCAAGATTCCCTGGCCACTATGGCCGGT
Source organism: Myxine glutinosa (assembly GCF_964187855.1). NCBI lineage: Eukaryota > Metazoa > Chordata > Myxini > Myxiniformes > Myxinidae > Myxine > Myxine glutinosa. Next base: position 17,907,279 of record NC_136271.1, read on the forward strand.
CTCCAACAGAGGTGCCCTGCCCCAGAACCTGGGGTCCATCAAGTGGTACTTGGCCGCAGAACAGCGGTCCATAAAGTGGTACATCAACGCAATGCATGCTGGTTCTGGGAATCTCGGGCGCACAATGGCCACCTCACGCACGCTCCCCTCGGCACCCAATGGCGCACAGGTCATGTGGGAGACAAAAGAAAGACAATTGAGCGAGGGGTAAGGTCACAAGGGTACACGTCAATAAGGCAATGCAAGGCGAAATGCGTACGGAGGGCGAAGTGAGAAAGCTCGTCCCTACCGTACGTCACCCCCCTGTCACCTACCCTACTCTTGCCCTTACCCCATATGTACAAAATCTACACATTACCAATTCATCACTACTGTCACGTCTTCCCCATATTTCCCCTATACCAAATTCGTCACCACAATCCCTCTACCTCAAAATTTGCCATCACCAATTCATCATCAATCCTCATAAGGAGGGAGAGATGGAATTACGCACAATGTCACACCCACGTCATGATGCGTCTCACAATCCAAACATTTGCATCATAAAAAATAATCAAAACATGGCATGGTGTGGAGTACCTGTCACCTCAGGTGAGTGGATGCAGATGGTGCGAGGAGAACCTTCATCCTAACTATTTTCTAAATGACTTTAACACACTTTACACTACCCGGGGTCTTTCCCTGCCAATCCATTGGCCAACTTACACTATTGGTTCTAATAACCAATTCCCATTGACCAAACTGTGGTGCTTCTCAATTTGGGGTCTCACTCCCCCGATTCATCTCCCGGTGCTCTCGCACAATTTCTGGGCTGCGACGTCTAGCTCTCCCAACAGGTCTACCCACCTGCACACCTCCACCACTGTAGTTGCCACCCGAGCTTACCTAGCTCCTCACCCTAACCTAACTAACTGGGGACAGCCCCTCTACTGGCTCTGTCACCCCATGGTGCCCTCTGGCACTGGGCTACCCGGGTCCGTCCTCCGGATCCTCGGGCCCCATCCACAACAACTACTACCGGCTCCCAGAGCCCACCTGCGGCCTCACCTGGCCGACATCCTCACAGTGGTGGAGTGCCCAAACCAACTACACACACTAACAGGCTACACGCCCAGCCATTTCCACAACACTAATGCACCCATCCACATACCATTCTGCCACCCGCACCACAGATGCCAATATCCAACCACAATTTACCTGTACCCTCTACCTAACACTTACACTACCCGCCCCGGGTATCCGTGATGGGGGTCCACTCTTCCCCCATTCACACCTTCGCACCATCCACTCCACTCCACAATTTCCACCATTCTCACTCCACGACCATCCATTCCAATACTCCAGATATTCCACACTACCATTTATTCCACACAGCCACATACACCTGTTGTTGCACACCTGTGCCCTCACACCTGGTGCCACCTGCACTCTCCTTTCTTCCTGGACCATTTGGTCAACACAACACGCAATCACCACTACTCCCTCATACACGGCTCCACACACCTGTTCAGTTGCACACCTGTGCAATCACACCTGTTCCATTCTCACCTGTTCAATCCTCACACACACAGCATCATCTCAGCTAACTACTCCCCTCTGAAACTTGCGCTTCCCAGTCGTCCCTTTAAACTATTGCGCTCCCACGTCATTATAATCCACACTAATCTACCTGCGTCCCCACTACAGGTATCAGTCACTAACTAAACTTAACGTTACCTAATGTCATCTTCGCTAGATCCCTATCAATATCCTAACCCACCCGGGCTAGTTTTCACTGCCATACACCCCATAAGCTATTGCGCATTTGCCCCACTCTGTGAGGGATGGTGGATTTGCCATCCCACCACATCGGGGGTCTCTCCACTATCAATTTTGTTCGTCCAAATTCCAACCAATTCAAAAAATTTCCATTTACCGCCAATTCTATTCACTTTTCTAAATTTCGGATCAAAACACTATCACTATCACGATCACCATCATCACAGTCCGCTATATCCTAGCCTCGGTGCGTCATGACATCATTAAACTCGGCTTCGTAAAGCCGAGCAATGAATTCGGGTGGTTTGGTTGCCTGCAGGTTGAATCCGTCCGGCTTTCGGTTCAAGGGAGGTGGTTTGGTTGGACCGAGGCTCCACGCACCATCTCGGCGCGGCACCTTGCGGTCCCGGGCCCGATGGCTCAATCTCCCCCGGTCGGAACCCGTCCCCACGAGGGGGCACCGTTCCGCCTCCTCCCACTCGCCCTTGAACCGGACCGGTCACCTCGCCCGGCAAAGCCCGGACTCGACCGTGCGGGGCGGGGCCAAGCCCGAATCGGCAACGACGCTTCGAAGAGAAGCGATGCAGCATCGATCCGCGCCGGGCCTCGCACCCAACCAAGCACCCCTCGCACCGAGTGCTCGCATCGGCTATCCGTCGCTCTAACCACTAACCCGGTTACCATCGGTGCTTTACTTGCATGCTTACAAGCATACGCTACCCCTTTCACCCTCACAAAACCTGGCGTTCCAACGCCGTCCGTACATTCCACCAACGCTCTCCCTGTTACACACCACACCTCTCGCGCACACTTTGGTCCACACCTCTCCTCCGTTACGTCCTCCGTAACACTCACCATGGGCGTGCACTCTTGCATCCACCCACTAACGCGCTCACATGGGCTCTCCCACACCCGCGCCATGACCAACTCAGGTGTGCTTCCTCGCACACGTTCCACCACCACCTTACTCTCCATGTCACACTTCGTACACCCCGACGTGCATTCTCGCTCGCACTCGGTTTCACACTCGCGCTCCGATGTGCCCTCTCGCACCTGCGCCATCACCAACTCACTATTCGTGTCACACTCCGTACACCCCGACGTGCATTCTCGCTCGCACTCGGTTTCACACTCGCGCTCCGATGTGCCCTCTCGCACCTGCGCCATCACCAACTCACTATTCGTGTCACACTCCGTACACCCCGACGTGCATTCTCGCTCGCACTCGGTTTCACTCCCACACTTTATAGCATGCCCACTCGCCGACGCACACTTTTTTCTCCCACGCGTGCCATTTCCACTCACACGGGACCCTTCACCAACGCCCGGATGCCATATCGATCCCAATCGCGCGACAATTCTTTTGTCGCTAAACATCCATTTACAAAATCTCCCCGCACAATACACAACAGCACGTCTCACCTTCGGGGTTCTTCTTCCTCCCTGCACCAAAACCTGCAAACTTCCATTCGGGTTAAGCACAGCATCGTGATGTGAGCAGGGACTTTGCACATATTCCATTTCTCCCTGCAATTCTCGGGCTACCTCCGTCATCTTTTCAATTTTAATTCCCAGCACTGCTTTTTCTTTATTTACCTCGACGACCGCTGGCTTTAATAAAACACCCTCTACCTCATCGGTCGCCGGCTTTTCCAAACCCCGTGTCGCGATTTCCACCCCCGTCATTGTACCCGTGCTTTCCTCCGCTTCGTCCAACCGGCGCTTCTCGCCTCGCGTTACCTCCTTGTGCACCCCTGGGACCCTTTCGCCCAACTTGCGGTCTATGTCCCTCTGCTCCCTTTCCTTCCTATCGGCCCTCATTCCGTTTATTGTTGCTTCAATTTGCTCACTCTGAGCCTTCATCCGGTTCCCCATTTGTCCCATACTGCTTTTCAAACCTCTAATTTGGTCTCCCAATTGCTCACTATTCCTGTCCAAAAGGGCCTTCATTTCAGCCATAATTAATTGCATGTCTTCCACCGTTGGTACAAAGGGCGCGGCTCTATTTGGTGCCGCTGTAACCGCGTGCGCAAAGGCGCCATTTTGCGCGCCTGATACCCCCTCAACCACACCTTCTTTACTCTCCTCCACCCTTTCCTCCACATACATTTCCCCGAGGTCCTGGGTCGATTCTACCCCGTCTATCTCTCCCACCGACATCCGATCGCCTTGATTGTCCATGGCGCGATCTCAAAATTCGGGTTTTGCTTTATAAAACAAAATAAATTTCGGCAGCTTGTAATTTTGAGCGCGTTAAGCACGCTTCGGGTACGATTTCGGGTACGATTTCACTCCTCGACACCATTTGTTACTCTAATAGTACAATTGGTGTTCCAAAATTTGGGCCTAACAAATTTAGTCCCAGGTCCGAATCCAACTCCTTGACACCAATTGTTACTCTAATAGTACAATTGGTGTTCCAAAATTTGGGCCTAACAAATTTAGACCCAGGTCCGAATCCAACTCCTCGACACCAAATGTTACAGACGCGGGTTTTGATGTTATATTGACCGAGCGGTGGTGTATTTAACCGCGTCCGAACAGTTACTCCCCGATTAGAACCCGATTCCACCCGACGTTGACCAGATCGCCCCACAGATATTCAATCGGGAAACCTCTAAAACGACCGAAAGAGAATGAAAAAGAAGAAGAAGAAGAATACGGAGGAAGAACAGATTTATTATACACACACAGCAATGGATGGAAGAAGCAGTAACACAGCGAACCGTTAACTTACACTATTCATTTTTACTTAACCCCAAGACAACGAGCAGGACAGGACGTTCACACTTACACAGGGGATAATGCAGGCAGGTAGGGCTTGAGGTGGATTGCTTGAGAGGGAGGCAAAGTCGGGAGGCCGCAGCTCGCAATTCCTCGCGGTTTTGGCGGGAAACCCCTTCGTCGCGTATCCGCTGCGGTAGACGCCACGCGCTGGTTCGGCACACCTGCTCCTCTTCTTATGGTGGAGCCGTCTCCCTCCTTTCAGCGCGTCTCTCCAAAGCTGGTTTCCTTGCCGAGTACCTCTCCTCCTTGGCTTGGAGCGTTTCGCATCTCACCGATCCTCTTGGTGCAGTCTCTTTGCTCATCTCCCAAGGCCTCTCCAAGTCATCTCATAAAGCAGTCCCTTACAGTCGCTTTTATCACCTCGGGCGGAATTAAGCCGCCGGCTCCGAGGGCACGCCTACCGGGTCGCTCACCGCGGTGCTGATTGGCTGTTAGGGCCGGTTCACTCCTTCCCTCTTATGACGAGGTGGAGACACGCCTTTCTTCCCCAACCCTACCTCGTGGCCAATGGTGGTTGAAGAAAACCGCCCAAAATGCGGAAGGCAATTGGAAGGGAGGTTTTGGGGAAATTGGAAGGGCCTACGCTTATTTTGTTCGATACAATGCAAAGTCAATCTAGTGGGAAACACATATTTAGCCTACATGGAATAAGGAAATACACTATTTAAAAGATATATCGTGACCTGCGTGTAAGTTTCATGGAATTAACTAGGACGGCTGCGACCATTATTTACATTACGAGGATGTTACCATACTTTTGTAACGTTCACATTGTAACGTTTCCACATTCGTTACAATATATATATATATCGGTTTTAGCCCTTTCACTCAATAATGAAGAATCACTTAAAAAGTATTTAATCCGGATGCGGATTCAAATATTCACCAAAATTGAATCGGTTCTTCCTTATCACACACCGGACCTATCCACTAAGTTTCATCCGAATCTGTCCACAACTTTTTGAGCTATCATGTTTACAGACAGACAAACAAACAGATAGGGGGTGAAAACATAACCTCCACCCACCTTCGGGGTCGGAGGTTATAACGAGTCGACGTTGGGAGATTGCTGACTGAATGCATTTCCCCTTTTATATAATATTAAAATTTGTTTTTATAATTAATATAAGTAAGTTAAATAAACACAGTGACTTCTTCATAGCGGGCAATGTATGTATAGGTCTGTGAATAAGGCCTCCAGCAATGCCATGAACATGTTTCAGGTGAGATTATTTTGTTTTGCTTTTCTCATTACCTACAACTCAGGATTTTGACAGATAATAAGCAGAAATGTCACAAAGGTTTTCCTGGGTAAACTGCAAAATATTTCACTTCACGATAAGGATGCTTGTGAATGTATGAAATTTTAACACAGCATACCACTTCTTAGCCGCACATTTCAATTGTTTCTCTTTTCTTGGTGTGCTGAAACTACAGGTAATTTGGACAGGTAATTTGGACAGGTATTTTGTACACGTATTTTGGACAGGTTTTTGTGCAGGTTTCTGGCATTTGATGGCTATAGTCATACCTGAGCAGCTAGCTGGATTGTATGTTTTAGTGCTGTGCAGTTTTAAGGAAGAATCAGTTCCTGGCACATTTTGAAGTCGGATGGAATGAGGGAGGGCCTGATGGCACGAGGATGTTGATCTCTTATGGGCATTGTACATCCAGCTCAACATTGTTGCCCTTTATTTTTAGATATATTTAAAGACTGCTGGCCTGCCTTAACACAGCAATATTGTGGGAGGACCTAAAGCAACACCTGCACATTGACTGAAGATTGAGTCAGCAAGGCACAGTGCAGGTATTTTGTCATGTCGCAGGTCTATAAAAGCTTCATGTTGCTCTTGTTGCTGTTGTTGAGGTTTTCTTGGGTCGATTTTTGAAATGTGCACCCGTTGGTCGGTGTGCACCCATGAAATGTGCACCCACTGTAGCCAGCCAGCCACAACGGCACTCTGACCATCAAATGTGCACCCAACTGTCAAACCACACCCACATCTGTTGCCTTACTCCACCCACCATAGTGCTGAGACAAAATTATATGGCCGCCATCTTGGTTTTGCAGGTGCGCCTAGCGCATTAGGCCTAGATAGGCCTTTGCTGATTATACACTGTCCTGGCTTTGTTGTGTCAGATTTCCATTGGCTTTGTTTGGATCGAGTGTTAAATCATTAGAAAGGAATAATCCGGCCCATGCGCGTCTCCTTAAAAATAGCGTTGTGTAAATTTTGAACGGCACCATATGCACATTAAATGTGCGCTTCCCAATTGGCCCGATGCCGGATTTGTAATGCCAATTCTGTCGCGCTTAATGGCAATTCCTGTACCTCGACTGACAACGTACAGGTTTTGATGAACAAAAGGGTTATTACCAAAGAGATAGCTTGAGGGTCGAACTTGCTAACCCGCTAACTCAATACACCTCTGACATTCTTGAGACCCGAGCCAAGATCTACTGCAATCTATATACCTCACAGAGGGTATTAACATAACCGTTCCTGCAGCTCCTGTTTGGAGCGGGTGCACTAGTTGCCTGAAACCAGACCCAGCTGTTCGTCAGACTCGTAATTCACATTGAACCAAACCGTGAAGACCCTTGGAGATTCATTGTATAATACCTTAGACAGCAAGGATGGGGGAGTTGTTGTTGTTGTTGTATATCCCCGGATATGTCTCTCAAACAAGTCTGCGGCACGGAGACAGCCGATCGAGCTTGCAAGTGCAACCCAGAGATCCCCCCCACATCGAGGATGGTGTACCCCTGCCTTCACAAAGTCACAGCCACGACAGTTTGACGGAGGGAGAGAAAGAAAGAGCGAGATGGAGAAACAAGAGTAAAAGGGCCGTTCCATGGAGACTTATCGGCACTCTGACCAGCAGCATCACCGCGCTGTCCTGACAAATCCGGGCAGCAGGGAAGAATGGAGAAGATTTGGCCACCGACTTGCATTGGGGGGTAAAATCCCCGTGAAGAGGCATCCACGATAGTTGTGGTTAAGGGAGTTGAGTGGACATAGGAGGCGAAAATATATATACAGGGTGCTTCAAAAAAATGTTGACACTTCTGACAATTTTTTTTCTTTCCTTTGCGGTTGACTGAAATGGCAACGAGATTGACTTTGGAGCAAAGAAGAAAGATTGCTGCATGGATGGCCGTCTTTCAGTCACCCACGGTGGTTTGCAACAAATACAGAGAGCATTCCCACTGCGATCCACCCTCGAGATTGACCATTTATCACGTTTACAACAGGTTCGTCGAAACCGGCTCAGTTGCTGATAATTACAAAGATAACAGCCGTCGACCACGAACAGGCCGATCCCCTGTAAACATAGCTGTTCTTGCATAGCCGAGGGAATTCAACCAGACGATTCAGCGTAGAATGTGGTCTTCCACAGGCAATGGTGTGGACAATCTTGAACAAGGACCTGGGAATGTGGCCATATCATTTGCAGATTGTGCAAGCCTTACGTCCTGCAGATAAAGCCGCTTGTGTTGAGGTTTGCAAAGTTTTCTTCGATATGAAGAATTTGGAACCTGACATTCACAGGCTAGTGCCATTCAGCGACGAAGCAACCTTTCACATAAGCGGACCCGTGAATGAACAAACACAACTGTGTCTTCTGGGGTACTGACAATCCTCGTGTTATGCATGAGCATGAACGACATAGTCCCAAGGTGAATGTATGGTGTGCAGTAACTGGAACAGGAGTGGTGGGGCCGTATTTTTTTTGATAACACCACAATCAACGGTGGTGACTTTATGCACATGATGGAGAATTACGCAGAGGACAACCTGAGGCAACAAATCCGGCTACTTTCAGTTGGATGGTGCTCAACCCCACTTTGCTTCGAATGTTCGCGCCCATCTTAACAGAAAATTTGAGCGGAGATGGATTGGCAGAGGAGGGCCTGTGAATGGCCAGCACGTAAGCCAGATCTCACGCCTTGTGATTTCTGGCTGGGTGGGTATGGTCAAGGAAGTGTTTATGCTACCAAGCCACGTGATGTACGAGAGCTCCGACAGAAAATTGAAAATGTGATTGCAACAATACCACAAGGAATGTGCCTCCAGGCTCTGGAGACCACCTCGAGAAGATTCCAGGCATGTGTTGACAATGATGGCGAACAAGTGGAGACTCTTTGACTTTTTGAAGCTATTAACATATATTTGTTATCATGTTACAGTGTATTATCTGTTCTTTTCCATTAAAAACGATAGTCCCATATAAGTGTTAACGTTTTTTTGAAGCACCCTGTATATATTGGGTCGCAAGTTGTGACCACAGTGTGATCATTCTTGTTTATTAATAATAAGAAATATCCAATGTTGACCCCAACCTAAGCCTCCATTATTACATAATGACCAACAAATCCCGCTTTGACGAGGTTCTTACAATGACAGGAGCATGCATGTGCAGAACTAAACTGACCCACATCTCCACGACATTGTCATGTCCTTCCAAGTTACATGTCGTCATCGAACGAACGTTCGACAGAACCTACATCACAAACCTAACAAGAAAGAGCAATCCGAGATTGCAGACCCTCACCAGGATGTGTTTTTTGTGGTTTTTAAGGCGTTTGTGTTAAAACAAAATGGCGACCGAACCACATGGCCGATGACGTCATCATTATTATTTTGTCCACCAATTTATCCCTCGATGACGCTCAATAAATTTCATCTTCATCGGATGAAGTTTTGTATTTGTCGAATTATGACATCATAATGGCGGAGATAAAATCACATCATTGATGTATGTTATTCCCCATGGAGAGTTCTTTACAATGAGCCACGTCTCAATTTTTTCTATGCAGCGCTTTGAGATATAGAGGTGCAAAGTTTTTCGGTTTTTCTTAGATGGCGGCCGAACCACGTCATCCATGACGTCATAATTAGCATTAAAAATTCTACAGGAGAAGGTGCACCTATGGCGAAAATTTCCTGTCATTCGGACCAACGGTTGCAGAGAAAAATCATATTTATTCTGTGTGAATAAACAAACAGACAAACAGACTCAAATGCAATACCCTCTCCTCTGGCGAGGGTAACAAGAAAGCATCTGAAAATGCAAAGACCGTCCTTGTCCATTTGCATTCAGTTGTCTTTTTCTTCTTCTGTCTGTTCAAAATAACAAAAACAGTTTTAAAAAAAATACGAAATGAAAATTGATGATTTTGTGCAAGCTTGACCTTTGAGCTTTAGATCTAAAAAAAGTAAACCGCTTCTAGCTTTTCATTAGTGAACCAATGGAGTGACCCAATATGCAAATTCCTGAAATTTCAGGTCAATCAGGTAAATATTGGTGATTTTACACAACCTTGACATTTGACCTTTTGATCCAAATAAAACAATCCGCTTGTTACTTTTGATTGGTGAACCAACTGAGTGACCCAATATGCAAATTCTTAAAATTTCAGGTCAATTTAATGAAAACTGATGATTTTATGTGGCGCTGACCTTTCACCTTTTGACATTTTGACATTTTGATAAAATTATTAAGTTGCCTTCTCCATATTATCATAATCAAGGTTTATTGAAAATTTGATGATAAACTCAAATGGTAAATTTAAATTTCAGGTCAATTAGATGAAAATTGATGATTTTATTTGACGCTGACCTTTGTTTGACCTTTTGATAAAATTATTAATTTGCCTTCTCCATATTATCATAATCAAGGTTTATTGAAAATTTGATGATAAACTCAAATGGTAAATTTAAATTTGAGGTCAATTTAATGAAAACTGATGATTTTATGTGGTGCTGACCTTTCACCTTTTGACATTTTGACATTTTGATAAAATTATTAAGTTGCCTTCTCCATATTATCATAATCAAGGTTTATTGAAAATTTGATGATAAACTCAAATGGTAAATTTAAATTTCAGGTCAATTAGATGAAAATTGATGATTTTATTTGACGCTGACCTTTGTTTGACCTTTTGACAAAATTATTAATTTGCCTTCTCCGTGTTGTCATGATAAAGGTTTGGTGAAAATTTGATGACAATAGCTCATCAATATATATATATATATATATATATATATATATATATATTACATATATATATATATATATATATATATATATATATATATATATAAGCTGGATCAGCACGTCGCTGCGTCCTTGGACGACTCCTCAGCACCATCCCGACACACACAATACGGAATGAGGTGTTTTTACAGTGGCCGGAGTAAAAATCTTGTCACCAACCTCCTTGAGGGAGGACCCAGTACCCTGGTACTCATTTCACCGACCTCGGAAGGACATGACAGGCTGAGTCAACACCGCCTGGATATTAATTCAACCGCTGTAATGGGATTCGAACTCAGGACCTTAGCATCCCAACCCCGCTGCCCTAACCAGTCGGCGATTTAAATATGAAGTGGTTAAAAAGAAAGTTCAACTCAAAATGTGGGAGAGGCTCATTGAGAGTGTTCCTGTTTCACTTTCTCCTGGCTCTGGTCTGCATGCATGATAAGTGGAGACACCAGACCAAGCCATGCAATCTAGCAAGAGTTGGTAGTCATTTTGCATGATTCAAACGTTGGGCCTTTGGGAGGCTCAGTACACAAAACTCTACAATGTCCAACAGCACTCTGCGTTGCAGATGAAGGGCGGAACAGGAGGACGCGGCTTGTCTAGACAACCGAGCTGAAGCTGTGCTTGAAATTGAACACATGAATGAGTATGGCAATTTACTGTCGGTACACTATTTCAAGGTCACAAATATTCCCAATCTGTGTTGTTTCTCATCCAGGATATAAAATTGTCTCTTCTTTTCCTGCTCTCGTTTTCCATGCAGTTTTCATGTTGTGCTCGTCGTCGTTGTGTAACCCTTTCAATTGATTTGCAACTTGTAATATTTATTCCAAAATGGCCTCTTGGAAATAAGTTTTTCGGCTTATTATTCTTGTTGAACAAAGACTTTTTTGTTGTAAGTAAATGTTTGAGTGCTTGTCATTTGCCCCGTGATAGCGGATTGGTATGGTGGGTTCAGCGGTCAAGCATCGATCTAAAGATGTCCAATTCAAAACATGCTAAATCCAAGTAATCCAACTCTCCCCACACTCAACCTTCAACCATATGATAGAAGAGCCATTTGATTAGTAAACTTGAGATAATAAAACCAGCAATAGGGGAGGGGGGAGGGTGAGGGGGGGGAGGGGAGGGGGGAGGGGGGGAGGAGGGTGAGGGATGGGAGGGTGAGGGGGTGGGAGTGGGGAGGGGGAGGGGGGGAGGGGGAAGGGGAAGTCTTTGTTGAATATGCAATTTGTCTCCCTCTTTCTATCCCAGTTGATGTCCTTCCTCTTTGTTGTCCATTACTTCATGATGTTTATGTCCTTGGCTATTACAAATGACGATGTGCTGTTATACCCAGCGTGAAGCGAAAAGCGAGGTTTAGCGATCGGTTGCGTATGTATGTACGTACGTATGTCATACATACGTGTCTGCCTTTTCAAAATTCATGTTCTCACCAAGCATTGGTCCAATTGTCACAAAACTTTCATCATAGGAGCGCCTCCTCCTGTATAATTTTTTAGTGATGCTTATGACGTCACGTAAGCCAAACAGTTCAATATTGGTTTCATCAGACCACAGAATCTTGTTTCTCACAGTCTGAGAGTCCTTTAGGTGCTTTTTTGCAAACTCCAAGCGGGCTTTCATGTGTCTTTCACTGAGGAGAGGCTTCCGTCTGGCCACTCCACCATAAAGCCCAGATCGGTGGTGTTGTAGTGATGGTTGTCCTTCTGAAAGTTTCTCCCATCTCCACACAGGATCCCTGGAGCTCAGCCAGAGTGACCATCGGGTTCTTTGTCACCTCTCTTACCAAGGCCCTTCTCCCCCGATTGCTCAGTTTGGCCGGGCGGCCAGCTCTAGGAAGAGTCCTGGTTGTTCCAAACTTCTTCCATTTAAGAGTTATGGAGGCCAATGTTCTCTTGGGAACCTTCAATGCAGCAGAATTTTTTTGTAGGCTTCCCCAAATCTGTGCCTCGACACAATCCTGTCTCTGAGCTCTGCAGGCAGTTCCTTCGACCTCATGGCTTGGTTTTTGCTCTGATATGCATTGTCAGCTGTGAGACCTTATATAGACAGGTGTGTGCCTTTCCAAATCATGTCCAATCAATTGAATTTACCACAGGTAGACTCCAATCAAGGTGTAGAAACATCTCAAAGATGATCAAGAGAAATGGGAGGCACCTGAGCTAAATTTCAAGTGTCATAGCAAAGGGTATGAATACTTATGTAAATGTGATATTTCAGTCTTTTCTTTTTAATAAATTTACAAAACTTTTTAAAGTTCTGTTTTCTCTTTGTCATTATGGGGTATTGAGTGTAGATTGATGAGGGAAAAAATGAATTTAAACGATTTCAGCATCAGGCAGCAACCTAACAAAATGTGAAAAAAGTGAAGGGGTCTGAATACTTTCTGAATGCACTGTATATACATATATATATATTATACAGTATATATATATACATATATATATATGTATATATATATTTATAAATAAATAAATAAATATATATATATATATATATATATATATATATATATATATATATATATATATATATATATATATATATATATATATATATATATATATATATATTAGGGTGGTCCTTATTCCTCAACATTCGGATTTTCTAAGCTCCAACCCCCGGGATTCATTGGAATAGTCGAGAAAACTCTCCTGGTGAACTTTTTTTTCCAATCGGACAACATTTACCCCTCCCTCATCGACCTTGAAGTTTCACCCTGAGGAATAAAAACAACAATCCTTGGAAAAAAAAATTTGTGCCATTTATTCCCAAAATGTTAGCTTATAACACACAACATACAGTATTTTATAAATGGTTACCTCATTAGTCATTACACAGTTAAATGTATTAAACTATAACAAAAATCTTAAGCAAAATGACCCACAAGGCTCCTAGGCCCGTCCGACTTAGTGCTCCTGCTCCTGCTGGGCCGCCACACCAGCAGCCACGGTCTTCTTTCTGGAGTCCGGGAACTCCGCGCGATGACGAGAGACAACTTGGAGGAGAAATTGCAGTTGCTCATCAGCCTGAGTTAGCATTCGGTTGTATTCCTGGATGAGGGCAACTCCTCGCTCCGCGTTGTCGTTGATGACTGCTATCCCCTGCACGAAGGCCGCCGCTGTCCGGAAGTCTTCCCGCTGCAGCCAGGTCGCGGGATCGGTCACGGTGTCGAGGAAGCCGTCTTCCAGGCGCAGCTTCTGGAAGAACCGTCGCGTGTTGGTTGATGCCATGTCTTGCAGTTGGAGTCCTGAGACGTCTTGGCTGGGCAGCTTTGGGTGCTTCGCTGGAGATTCATCTCCCACCGGTGTGAAGTGAGGTGAGTATTTGCCTCTTCTCCTCCACCGTGACCAGGGGTCAAAGAGCGCCAGAGCGACAAGCTCCTCCGAGAGGTACCACAGGTGCCCTTGCAGCTTGGTCAGAGCTGCCTTGCCCACGTCCCGGTTGGCGTCCATGTAGGTCGTCAAATTCTTCAGCAGTTGCAGGTCGTGTCGAGGGGCAGCTGCGGCCTCCGGAGCCATTGTCCAGGCTTTCGCGTACAGGCGACTGTTGCCCTCATCCGGGAATACAACCGAATGCTAACTCAGGCTGATGAGTGATGAGCAACTGCAATTTCTCCTCCAAGTTGTCTCTCGTCATCGCGCGGAGTTCCCGGACTCCAGAAAGAAGACCGTGGCTGCTGGTGTGGCGGCCCAGCAGGAGCAGGAGCACTAAGTCGGACGGGCCTAGGAGCCTTGTGGGTCATTTTGCTTAAGATTTTTGTTATAGTTTAATACATTTAACTGTGTAATGAGGTAACCATTTATAAAATACTGTATGTTGTGTGTTATAAGCTAACATTTTGGGAATAAATGGCACAAATTTTTTTTTTCAAGGATTGTTGTTTTTATTCCTCAGGGTGAAACTTCAAGGTCGATGAGGGAGGGGTAAATGTTGTCCGATTGGAAAAAAAAGTTCACCAGGAGAGTTTTCTCGACTATTCCAATGAATCCCGGGGGTTGGAGCTTAGAAAATCCGAATGTTGAGGAATAAGGACCACCCTAATATATATGTATATACAGTGTACATATGTATATATACATATATATATATATTATTATATATGTATATATATGTATATATATATATGTATATATTTATATATATATATATATTTATTTATTTATATATATATATGTATATACAGTGTACATATGTATATATACATATATATATGTATATATATGTATATATATATGTATATATATGTATATATATATATATATATATATATATATATATATATATATATGTATGTATATATTTATATTTATTTATTTTTATATATATATATATATATATATATATATATATATATATATATATATATATATATATATATATATATATATATGCATATGTATTACATGCACACAAACCAAAATGATGAGTCAAAACAACAAGTGCATGAGCGAATGCTGGCGAGGGGCTGCGCCCCCGGAGGATGTGATGCAGAGCGGAATTTCAAGTCTGCTCTGCCCACTCACACGTCCCTCCCTCCCCTTGTGCCATGATCTGGGAGCGCCTCGAGCCACCGAGCAGCAGCAACTAGTGCTCTGGAAATCCACGTGTTTGCGCGTTGTTCCTCTGTACCCCTCGTTG
This sequence comes from Myxine glutinosa, assembly GCF_964187855.1. Lineage (NCBI taxonomy): Eukaryota > Metazoa > Chordata > Myxini > Myxiniformes > Myxinidae > Myxine > Myxine glutinosa. The sequence goes on from NC_136271.1 coordinate 17,922,519, forward strand.
CTTTTCCAACCCTCAGCCTTGTAAACTTGGCTGCTGATTCAGGCAAACCAACGTCGAGCAAGGTGAGCGAGCATTTTGTGGGGTTGTGCTTGTTGTCCGCACCAGACAGAGCATGATAAAGGTCTGATTTGCTGTTGTACTTTAGAGAGCGATCCACGTCTGCTTGGGTACAGGGAAGTCTCATCTCCTGCCGGACTGTTAACATTCCCTGAACATCTTCCTATGGATTGATGTCAGGAAAATGGGGTGGATTTTGCGACGAAGTTTTGCGTGACTGCTTTGAAGAACGAATTGTGCAGTTTCCACAATTGTCCTACCTTTGGAGACACTTGGTGAATAATATCAGGTTGTTATGATGCACGTGCCTGTTTCAAAGATGGGGTCATTTTTACGAGTGCTCCTGATAACTGGAGGACATTATACGGAGCCGTTGAAACCACTTGTACGTGTTGCAATTCCACACCACTTTTGGGATTTGCTCGTGATACCTGTTCCAGCCCCATCATGAGCATTTACCTGTTGATAAATCACTGACACATTGATGTTGTCTCTTCTCTCCAAAAGGAGGACACATGCTGCACCTTGATGTTGTGACACTGCATTTAACAGCCATAGAAACATATACTTGATGCTGCCCCTCATATCCTGATGTGCAGATTTGTGAAGCTTCAGACCCAAAGGCAGAAGTTGCATTTTGGCAACGGTTCCAAAACGGTGTCCTGGTATTTTCAAAATGAACCCCAGAATCTTTAACGTCCACAAGCGAGTGCTAACGGCCATCTAGAGAAAGGGACCAACATGGATAGACATGATATAATTATGGAAAAATCACTGAATTTTTGACCCCCCTCCTCCACCTCTTTCCACCCAGTATGCTTCACCCATATCCCTTCCTTTCTTCAATCTCCCCTCTATCTTCTCTCGTTGTCTCCCCTCCTCTAGTATTTTCCTACGTCACATTCTTCCACTTATCATTTTGGAGTTGTTTTCTCATTTCGATTTTCCTAAATTTAACCCCTCCTTTCCACCATCTTACTATAATTCACCAAATGTCTGTCTGTCTGTCTGTCTGTTCCCAGGTACCGCAAAAACGGCTGAACTGATCGCAACGAAATTTTGGGTGTGTAATCCTGGGACCCCCTGGAGTAAAATAGGCTATATTGTTTTTCCAATTTTTTCCAATGTTTTCAAATTTTCCAATTTTCCAGTTTTTCCAAACACGATGGAATAATATTTACCAATATGAACAGTGATGTGGCTTTTATTGAAATTCTACAAATCCTGTTTAGATTTTGATGATTTGCGTGTGATATGATTTAACGGATGTTTATATAAATCGTTTAAAATAAAAAAGCCTTCAATTCATGATATTTTGCATTTTCATTTGGGCCTCCCAATTGAAGCCCCACCCGTAGGACGGGTACCGTTGCTCGTGTACGTAATACGTAAATGCACTCCTCTACAGTGCCTATACAAAGTGTACATCCCCTTTCAAAAAAATTCACCTTTTGTTGCCTTATAACCTGGAATTAAATTGCATTAAATATGACTTTTTCCACCTTTATGTACACATCGTAACCGACAACTTCCAAGTGAAAAATAGATTCTAAAAATTTCAGAAAATTAATTAAAAATACAAAACTAGAATATCTTGGTTGGATAAGTATCCACCCCCCCCCCCCCCCCTGAATTAATGCTTGGTAGCACCTTTGACAGCAATTACAGCTGTGCGTCTGTTGGTATAGGTTTCTACCAACTTTGCACACCTTGATTGGGCAATATTTGCCCATTCTTCTGTAAAAACCTCTTCAAGTTCAGTCAGGTTGAGTGGAAAGCGTTGATGGACAGCAATCTTCAAGTCATGCCACAGATTTTCGATTTGATTTACGTCGGGACTCTGACTGGGCCACTCGAGGACATTTATCTTTTTGTTCCTTAGCCACTCCAGCGTAGCTTTGGCTGTGTGCTTCGGGTCGTTGTCATGGTGAACGGGTAGTTGTCATGCTGAAAGGTGAACTTCCGTCCCAATTTTAGCTTTCTTGCAGAGAGCAGCAGATTTTCCTCAAGGATTTTTCTGTATTTTGCTCCATCCATTTTCCCTTTTATCCTGATAAGTGCACCAGTCCCTACTGATGAGAAACATCCCCATAACATGATGTTTCACAGTAGGGATGGTGTTCTTTGGGTGATGTGCTTTGTTGGGTTTGCACCAAATGTAACGTTTTGCATTTAGGCCACAAGTTTCCATATTGGTTTCGTCAGACCGCAAACAATTTTGCCACATGGCTTTAGAATACCTGGGGTGGTTTTTTGCATCCCTCAAATGGGACTGAAGGTGGGCTTTTTTTTATAGTAATGGCTTCCTTCTTGCCACCATACCGTACAGGCCACACTTGTGGAGTGCTCGGGATATTTTTGTAATATGCACATAGTGAGCAATCTTTGCCATAGAGGCCTTAAGCTCTTTCAAAGTTGCCTTTGGCCTCTTGGTGGCCTCTCTGATCAGTCTCCTCCTTGCTTGGTCATCCAGTTTGGAGGGACGTCCTGATCTCGACAGGGTCTTGGTGGTAACATACACCTTCCACTTCTTAATGATTGTCTTGACTGTGCTCTAAGAGATATTCAAGACCTTTGAAATATTTTATATACACATCCCCTGATCTGTGCCTTTCCACAACTTAATTCCAGAGGTATTTTGAAAGCTCCTTGGTGCTCATAGTTGAGTCTTTGCTGTGAAATGCATTACCCAGCAGAGGAAACCTACAGGAACAGCTTATTTTATTCTGAAATAATAAGAAGCACTACAATTAACACAGGTGGAGGCCAATTAACTTGGTGTGTGATTTTGAAGGTGATTGGTTACACCTGAGCTAATTTACAATTGCTATTAAAAGGAGGGTAGACACTTATCCAACCAAGATATTCTAGTTTTGTATTTTGGATTAATTTTTTTTAATTTGTCGAATTTGTTTTTCACTTGGAAGTTATGGGTTACGATGTGTAAATAAAAGGTGGAAGACGTCTTATTTAATGCATTTTAATTCCAGACTACAAGTCACCAAAAGGTGAAAATTTTGAAAGGGGGTGTAGACTTTCTATAGGCACTTTCTATATTATATACACAGAGAGAACTTTATAATTTACCCTTTAGAATTACCCTTTGGAATGACCCTTTAGAATTACCCTTTCGAATTACGCTTTAGCATTATCCTTTAGAATTACCGTTTAGAATTTTTTTTTAATAATTACAATTTAGAATTAATATTACCCTTTTTGCGGAGAGCAAAGATGGGACAGAGTGGGGAGGGAGGGGGGGGGGGTTGCGGAGAGCAAAGATGGGACAGGGTTGGGAAGGGAGGCTGAGGCTTTGGGAATGGGGGCGGGGTGGAGAGCAAAGATGGGACAGAGTTGGGAGGAGGGGCGGAGAGCATATTGATGTTCCATTTATGGATTAACTGACTGCCTGGAGGAAACCGAGGTTGTGGATCTCCTGATGTGGATCCATTACCGAAGTTGTGGATCTACCATTTGAAGAGGTTCTGGGCTGAAAGGATCCGTGCAGTCAGGAAACGAGTCAATTGCTTATGGGTTAAGGTTCTTAATTTAGCTAAGGAAACTTTGTTTTGAGGTTAACAATTTAAATAAAGTTAAATATGAGATGTTGTGAAATTAACATTTTGTGAAGATTTGAGCTCTTACACGAGCCTCGATTCTGTATACAAATAAAATAAAATAAAAAACATAATTTACAGCAATCCATTAAATTGTATGAATGTTTCCGAACAACCCATACTGCACAATCAATAACTACTGTACAATAAAAAGTGTGTGTGTGTGTGTGTGTGTGTGTGTGTGTGTGTGTGTGTGTGTGTGTGTGTGTGTGTGTGTGTGTGTGTGTGTGAGACTGCAAAGGGGTGGCACAATCACTTTATGGGTAATATAATAGTACTCTATAAAATTGGGGCAGATAATGGAAACCTAAAATTTATGGATTATTTTAAATAAACAATTAAACATGTTAAAGGACAATTTTGAGTACCTCCTTCCGAGTACTTTTTTAAAGGCCCACATATCAGTTTGGATTACTTTGCTTGATGTTAAATATGATGCCGAAACAAAGATAAATACTTCTGCTGTGACATTTCAGCATCTATTTGAAGAAAGCTGGTTGCAAATCCTCGATGTGGTTATAATCTCTGGAATAGTCTGTACGAGCAGACTCCATGGAGGTTGCAAATCCTCCTGTCTTTACATTTCTGGAGCTTTTAATAAACAGATGATGCGCTGAAATGGCAACCAACACTGATCTTTACCAGAATTTGTTTGCCAATAAAGGGTATTGTGATGGTCTCATCAAGTTTGGTATAACTAATACATTAATGGTTTCTTCGTCATGGTCATAGCCTGGTGTTGGCTGAATGGTTAAGGTTGCCGGCTTAAGATCTCAAGGTCCTGAGTTGAAGCCCCTGTTCAACCCGTTCAATTAACACCACGTGGGTTGACTCAGCCTGTCATATTTCCAAGGTCGGAAAAATGAGCACCGGATTACTGGGATGAATGAGCCATTCTAGTATCCTGCGTCGGAGTGGCGACCCGTGCAGGATTGTGCCCAATAGCCAAGAAATCTGTCTGTCTGTCTGTATGTATGTATGTCTGTGGCCAATTAATTCGGTCATTACTTATCCAATATCAACCAAACTTGCCAGTGGGGCAAAAGGTCATACGACAAAGGTTGTAGCTACTTGGTTTGGTGCGGCCAACGTAAACGTGTACTGTGTAGTGCCGCTCTGACATAACATTCTGCCTAATGCCCCCATTCCACTTATGCCGATCGGCCCCGATTAGCCCCGATCTCCAGGTCGGGAGCGATCGGGACACTTTGGGAAAAAACTGGTCATCTACGCTGTATCTACGTCCTAAGTACGCTCCGATTACGATCACTACGCTGTAACCACGATGCATTCCCGATCGCCGCCGATCTAAAACTGATCCAACGCCGATGCTGCCGATCTATTGCCGTTTCAACTACGTCATTCCTGACCAAACCGATCTAACTACGCTCTATTCCCGTCTTTAAGCCGACTAAAAATCAGATTTCAGGTCCCGATCCGTATAAATAGGGCCCGATTTGCTTGCCGATCATCAGTATCGTCGAAGACAGCCATGGATCAACATCAGAGAAATGGCCGTCTGCAGCTCGCTCTACTTCTCCAACAATATGCAATTAATGAAAGAAGAGCTGCTCAAGTGAGAAGAAGAATGAGAAGAAGAAGAAGAGCCCCTCAGTTCTGGGTCCGGCCATGGTTGACAGAAGAAAGAAGATTGCAGTTTGGGCACTACGCCCGCTTGATGAATGAACTGAGGCTGGAGGACATCAACTCTTTCTAGAACTTTGTGAGGATGCCACCTGCTCTCTTTGATGAAATCCTCCACAGAATCACCCCCAGGATTGAGAAAGAAGATACCAGGCTGAGAAAGGCCCTACAACCTGGAATGAAGCTCGCCATCACCCTGAGGCATCTGGCTACAGGAGACCTCTACCCAACTCTCTCCTACGACTTCAGGGTCAGCAGAAACACCATCGTCAAGTTCATTCCGGAGGTGTGTCAAGCCATCGTTGCAGAGTTCAAAGAAGAAATGGTGAAGTGCCCTACCACCCCAGAAGAATGGACAGAAGTCGCTGATGATTTCGAAAGTAAATGGAACATCCCTCATGTGCTCGGAGCTCTTGATGGCAAACACGTCGCCCTCAGATGCGCACCCAACTCAGGCAGCCTCTACCACAACTACAAGGCCTTCTTCTCGATCGTGTTGATGGCACTGGTGGACGCCGACTATAAGTTCTTGTGGGTGGATGTTGGTGGAATGGGACACATGTCAGATGCTCAGATTTTCAATGCTTCGGAGCTCAAAGAGTGCATAGAGAATGAAACCATTGGATTCCCCGACCCCCTGGCCATGCGGAACGATGATGAAGAGATGCCATTCTTCATCCTTGGAGATGATGCCTTTGCTCTCCGCACCTACTTGATGAAACCCTATGCCAGACGTGGACTCTCTCCTGAACAACTCTTCTACAACTACCGCATCTCAAGGGGTCGACGAGTGGTGGAGAACGCCTTTGGCATCTTGGCAAACCGTTGGCAATGCTTGCTCAAGACACTACAACAGTATCCTGAGGTGGTGCGTGACCTGGTCGAAACTGCTATCTGTCTGCACAACATGCTCCGCATCCGGTTTCCAGGTATTCAGCATGCCGAGGTGGACCAGGAGGATTATCGACACAACATCATCCCTGGTGAATGGAAAGATCAAGCCAACATGTTAGAGGTGGAGCAGGCAGTTCGAGGTAACAGGGACAGTGTAGAGGCCAAGCGTCAGAGGGAGGTACTGAGACTCTATTTTAACAGCCCTGCTGGTGCAGTTCCATGGCAGGAGAGGATGGTGAGACATCATTAGAGACACTATGGGAAGGAGTTCAAAGACCTTTTGGAGGACATTGTTGTATTGTTATGTATTGCATTGATAATGATTTCTATTGATATTCATGTGACAATAAACATTATGAAACTTGATATTCAATGTTTGCCTTGTGTTGGTTGGAAAGGGAGAAGTTATTATTGCTGGGTTGAGGGGATGAAAATGCATTGCAAAATGAAAGGTCTTCAAAATAAAAGCTAAAAATGTGACAAGTTTTTGCTGGGTAGAGGGGATCAAAGTTTGCATTCACTTAATTAAAAGGTCATAAAATTAAAAGCGGTAAAATTGATCATTAATAATATTTGTTTAACTTGTACCGCTTTTAATTTTAGACCATGGGGTTATTGGGCAATGCCATTTGGCTCATGCAGTTATCAATTCCACTTAACCGATTTATATACAGCGGCTTTGATCGGCATTGGAGCGGGACGGATAGGTAACGATCGTCGTCGAAACGGCACAAGATAATCCTCCCGCTGCAACGACGCTGTAATCACGATCAAGCCGTTCTAACTACGATCAAGCCGTTCTAACTACGATCATTCCGATGGACTACGTTTCATTCACGCTGTAATCACGATCAGTCCCGCTATTTCAGATCGGGATGGAAATTTTAAACATGTTTAAAAAATCGCCCCGATCTATTTTTTTGTCCCGATCGACAAAGATCGAAGACGTTCCGTTTACGATCATGCCGATTGATCCCGTTCCAAATAGGATCGTTCCCGTTGTGCAGATCGGGGTCGATCGGCATAAGTGGAATGGGGGTATGAGCCTTCAAACCTGTAAAAAACTAAATCTACCATATAAATCCCAAGCCTACAAGGACCACCTACAACACTACAAAGATGCCCTCTCCCACGCCCGCTCCGCCTACTACTCTCAAATTATCCACTCTGGCTCCGGAAACCCAAAAGCACGCTTCTCGACAATAAACAAACTCCTCCACCCCCTGGACACCACCACCCAGTCATTCACAGTAGACAACTGCACCTCCTTCCTTTCTTTCTTCCAACGCAAAATTTACAACATCTACAACAGCTTGACCACCGCCGCACCCGCTCCCCCTCCAACCACCTGCCCCCCCTTATCCTGCCTTCCCCTGTCTCAATTCTCCCCGGTCTCCCCTACTGACCTCTCTGAACTCCTCATAGGAATGAAAACTGCCACCTGCACTCTTGACCCCATCCCCTCCAGCTTTGTCAAGGCCTCCCTCCCTGCTCTCTCTCCACTTATCATTGCAACAATAAACTCCTCCCTGTCTACAGGCATCGTCCCACCATCCCTCAAAATTGCTGCTGTTACCCCCATTCTAAAAAAACCTGGTCTAAACCCTGACACCCTAAACAACTTCAGACCCATCTCCAACCTACCCTTTCTGTCGAAAGTTTTGGAACGCGCTGTAGCCACTCAACTCAAACATCACCTCTCTGCCAATAACCTGTATGAAACATTCCAATCTGGATTCTGCTCCAACCACAGTACTGAAACTGCTCTCCTCAAAATTACCAACGACCTTCTCCTCTCCTCTGACGCTGGCAACCTCAACATTCTCGTCCTCCTCGACCTCAGCGCTGCCTTTGACACCATCGATCACACCATCCTCCTCACCCGACTTAAATCCACCTTTAACGTTACCGGCACTGCCCTCTCTTGGATTAAATCATACCTCTCTGACAGACGCCAGTTCATCTCCATCAATAACTGCAAATCCCCCACTGCTCCCCTCCCCCAAGGTGTCCCCCAAGGTTCAGTTCTTGGCCCCCTCCTCTTCATCCTTTACCTGTCCCCCCTCGGTCACTTAATCCGCCGTCATGGTCTCCAATTCCACTGCTTCGCCGATGACATCCAGCTTTTCATCTCCACCAAGTCCGTCTCCACCGACACCCACTCTATCCTGACAAACTGCATCTCTGAAATAAAATCCTGGCTTCAAATCAACTTCCTCAAACTAAACTGTGATAAATCTGAAATAATCATCATTGGCCCAAAAACGCTCACAAAATCCACCCATAACTTTGCCCTCAACATCGACGGTATCCCAGTATCCACCTCCCCTCTCATCCGGAATCTTGGCGTCATCTTTGACCAAACCCTCTCCTTCGACAAATACACTAAACAGATCACAAAGACAGCCTTCTTTCACCTGAAAAACATCGCCCGTCTCCGCTCATCCCTCTCCTCCACGGCTGCAGAAACCCTCATCCACGCCTTCATCACCTCCCGTCTGGACTACTGCAATAGCCTCCTCTATGGTTCACCCTCAACAATCACCAATAAACTCCAATACATTCAGAACTCCGCTGCCCGTCTACTCACCCATTCCCGGACCCATGACCACATCACCCCCGTCCTTTACAAGCTTCACTGGCTCCCCATCTCCCAGAGAATCCAGTACAAAATCCTCCTCTTGACCTACAAAGCCCTCCATAACCAGGCCCCATCCTACCTGGCTGACCTCCTCTCCAGACACACTCCCACCCGCAACCTCCGCTCTGCTGGTACCAACCTCCTGACCCCCCCCCCCCCCCATCCGGACCAAATTCAGATCCTGGGGGGACAGGGCCTTCTCCATCGCTGCTCCCACCCTCTGGAACTCACTACCTCACACCATCAGAGACTCCTCCTCACTCACCACATTCAAAACATCACTCAAGACCCACCTGTTCAGCACTGCATTCAACATTCAACCCACAGCATTTAACCCCTGACTATCACTTCACCTTCTCCCTCCTTTTGCTTTAAATATTTCCCTATTGATTCTTGTCTTTTTGCAATTGTTGTTTTCATGTTTTGTTATGCATTATGTTTTGCACTCTGTCAAAGCGCCTTTGGGCTTCATGAAAAGCGCTATACAAAATAAATGAATTATTATTATTATTATTAAAGCACAATGTCTATTTGTGTGTTTGTACCGATGTCTGTCCCCCTTCATAAGGACAATTTGAGTCGGGTCTCAAAGGCCAATCTTTTGACACAAATGTGTGTTCACTATGGTTCATTTTTGAGTATAAAACAAACTCAAAAAACTTTTTCCGTAAAAGGGTAATTACGTCTCTTCTATTGGAAATGTAGACGGTGGCTTGCAAACCGAGCCTCAATAGCGGTGTACAGAAACGTTTTTTTAAATAAATAACAATACATACAAGGAGCAGGGAGATGAAATTCGCTGCACGTGATGTACAACGCATACAGAGTAAAACGAGTGTTCATTTACATCTGTAAAATGTCTCATAAATAAAGAAGATATAAGCACACCTGACACTAGGCTGAGGCTTCAGACTTTGGCACACTCACGAGGCTGCACCATCAAATAAACTGTTCCAACCCGTCATATTTGACCGGCTTTATACTAGCATAAAATAAAAAATGATATTTTGTGGTAGAAGATTTTAGAATTGCAGTCATATACTGGGCCTCTTCTGTTATTACAAGGGCAACGAGAATGGAACGTGGTAGAGCACATACCTCCAAAATCAAATCATATCTCCAAAACCTCAACCAAAACCAAATTGGATTGTTCTTGTCCTTTACTCAAATCATGATCCACCATGTTTTGTCATAACTCATCCATAAATTTTTGAAATATTGTGCTGTATATAGTTTTTGGTCCTATCTCTCAATGGTGAAGAATCACTTTTAAACTTCTCCGATACAGATCCGGATCTTCACTAAAATCTAATCAATTCGTCTTTGTCAGACTTCCAACATGCCCACCAAGTTTCATTTGAATCCGTCCATAACTTTTTGAGATTTCCTGCTCACAAACAAACAGAGAGGCAGACAGACAAACAGGCTTGAAAACTTTACCTCCATCGACCTTCCGTGGTGGATGTAATTAACCAGACTTGGTGGTGTAAGGTTAGAACCGTCCGCTCTGAGTCTGGGAGCTCAGTGGTTCAAACCCGGCTGAGTCATACCAAATAAGTTAAAATGGTTCGTGCTGCTTCCTCGCTCGAGACTCGACATTTAAAAAGGACGGAGTACGGACAAACAACCATGGGTTGGCAATCCTAGCGCAGGCCTTGATGGCCTCTACTGGCCTCTTCCTGCATTGATGTTCCTTACAGTGGAACTCCTATTTATTTAATTCACAAACAAATGTGGAAAACATCCTGAAAAAATGTCTGCGCATGAATAATATCTGCAAGATTGGTGCACAGAATATGGATGAGGTTCTAGAAGAGGTAACCCAGCAAATATCTGTACAGGTTTTGAGAAGATACACCACATAACCAAAAGTATGTGGACAGGCGGACATCGAACATCTCATTCCAAAATCATGGGCATTAACATGGAGTTTGTCCCCCCCACCCCTTTCTGCTATAACAGCCTCCACTCTTCTGGGAAGGCTTTCCACGAGATGTTGGAACATTGCTGTGGGGATTTGCTTCCATTCAGCCACAAGAGCATTAGTGGGGTTGGGCACTGATGTTGGATAATTAGGCCTGGCTCGCTGTTGGTGTTCCAATTCATCCCAAAGGTGTTTGATGGGGTTGAGGTCAGGTCTCTGTGCAGGCCAGTCAAGTTTTTCCAAACCGATCTCGACAAACCATTTTCTGTATGGACCTCGCTTTGGTATGGACCTCGCTTTACGTTCAGCGCGTAAAGATCGTCTGTCCTCGGTTTCAACACTCACCACCGAGTTCCAAACTGCCTCTGGAAGCAACGTCAGCACAACAACTGTTCGTCGGGAGCTTCATGAAATGGGTTTCCATGGCCGAGCAGCCGCACACAAGCCTAAGATCACCGTGCGCAATGCCAAGCATCGGCTGGAGTGGTGTAAAGCTCGCCACCATTGGACTCTGGAACAGTGGAAGCACATTCTCTGGAGTGATGAATCACGCTTCACCGTCTGGCAGTCTGACAGACGAATCTGGGTTTGGCGGATGCCAGGAGAACGCTGGGGCTTTGGAGGTCTGGGGCTTTGGAGGCCTCCCAAACCCATGGCAACTTCCTGATACTCTTGCTAAATGGTGTTTGAAGACCTTCCTCATCCAGACCTGAAGTGGAGCTCCTACGAATTCTTCTCTGAGGGAAAAATTGTAAAGTCAGGAGAATATTTTGAATATGAGAAGAAAAAAGTTATATTTTGAGGGTTTCAGCCAACCGTAAACTGAAAGCAATTCGTAAGTTAGAATCATGGCTAATTTGCCTTATTGTCTCTACACATTGCCCAAGATTAGCCTTGCTTTTTACTCCATTTCTCTCCAAATCTTGGAGAAGGCCTTGCCACACTTTACAAGGCCCCATGCATCTGGGAGTAACGGTGGTTTAGTCAAAGTTGCTCTCTAATAAACTAACAAAATACAAAGGCAAGTTATTGACTTTAATTAAGCTCCCCTCCCCCTCCCCCCCCCCCTATAGTATAGGGGAAGTCTTATACCTGGTATAGGGTTTTGTTTCTACAATTAGTGTCCGCAATTTTGATGGTACCACAGTGTCTCTTAGACCCCCTAGGACTAAAAAAAAACACCATTTAGGTTTTCCCCCTTTTTTCTGCCAATGTCTTGGGGGTTGGCATAATTTTTTTGGAACCTTGACCTAACTGAAAATATCTTTTTTGGTTTGGCCTATGGCTCTGCTGTTGGTGTCCCCCCCCCCCCCCCCTCCCCCTCTGTCAATTGCTCTTTATCTCCTGTTGCCTCCTTATCCATTCAGTGTACTAGTACTGTACTAGTACTATGTACGAAAAGCCTTGGTTTCCACAGCAACAAGCTGGGCACGATGTGAGGCAGGGGAACCAGCCCAGAGGGGAGAGCAGTGCTCTTTCAAGCTCATCAGGTTGAAAACTTTCTCGGTGGATAAAAGTTCAGGTGTGCCAAAGAAGGACTTCGTATGACAGAGGATGCTCAATTTGCTACTGGCTTTGGAGGCCAAGTTTGAAATGTGGTTTTGCCCAACAAAGACCATGGCTGAGAATGAGACCTAAGGGTTTGAGTAACAACTCATTTGAGAGGGTTGAGAAAGTAGATTGGAGGGTTTGCGGTACGGTCTTTTCGGAGAGAGATAATGTGAGTGTGTGGGATTTCTCAGGATTGAAAGACATATTCCAAGTGTTTGACCAGATTGTGATTTTCTCAAGATCCTAAGAGAGGGAAAAGGATGCAGACTGCATGTCTGAAGGATAAAGGATGTCACGGCACAGGGTGGAGTCATCAGCAAATAGATAAAGAGGATTTTCCAGAGAGTCGGTGAGATCATTGATGAAGATCAGGAATAGGACATGGTCCCTAACATTGCTTTGGAACACTCCAGCCTTAATAGGGAGAGGAGATGCAAGGATTCTGTTGAGTACCACTCGTCGGCTACGAGAGTAGACAAAGTCAGTAACATGTGTGGAGTTGACCTTAGATTGCATAGGTAGAGAGTTTGGAGAGCAAGGCAGGATTCCGGACTGGATCGAAAGCATGAGACATTTCCAGAGAGACGGCCTTGATCTCATGTCTGTGTATAAATATAGATTACCCTGCTCTCCTATTTACTTGTTGAATTTAGTGTACTAGCAACGGTACACACCCTATGGGCGGGGCTTCAATTAGGAGGCCCGAATGAAAAGGCAAAATATCAGAAATTGAAGACTTTTTTTATTTTAAACGATTTATATAAACATCCGTTAAATCATATCACACGCAAATCATCAAAATCTAAACGGTATTTGTAGAATTTCCATAAAAGCCACATCACTGTTCATATCGGTAAATATTATTCCATCGTGTTTGAAAATCTGGAAAATTGGAAAATTGCAAAAATTGGAAATTGTAAAAATTGGAAAATTGGAAAAACAATGTAGCCTATTTTACTCCAGGAGGTCCCAGGATTACCCACCCAAAATTTCTTTGCGATCGGTTCAGCCGTTTTTGCGGTACCTGGGAATGGACGGACAGACAGACAGACATTTGGTGAATTATAGTAAAGATTTATTGGGCCTATAACTACTGTTTGATTACAAGGCAGTACATTGGAGTCACCTGAAAACATCTTTTTTTACCAACCAAACGTGCTCCTTAGAGATGGATGTCATTGTAACCAGGTTTAACTTGGAATGTTCTTGTTTGGGTGTGTGGGCCTTCACTTGCCTGGTTTCAATGAGGCTTGCTTGTATGCTTTTTGCTCGTGATGAATAACACTTCCATGTTTATTTGTCACGTTAGTTACAAACATTCTCATGTTCTATCATGTCACTGAAATGAGGAGCAACCTCAAGGTCACATCATCTTCATTGTAGTATTGTCTCCACATTGCCCACTTATCAGACACTCACAACATATCCCAAACCTGACAAGAGATGATTGTGAATTTGAACTATTCACAATACAACTAAAATTTCTTCAACTGTCGTTACAGAATGTGTCGTCTGCCAATTTCCTTATATTTAATTTTTTTTCAATGCTTAGTTGCTATTCGTGTTCTGATTTGTTGAAATAGTTTGCATTTCAAAGCTGATGGATAGGAGAATGAAAGGGATTTTCATTTGAATAATGCGCAGACATGCTCACTTATTTTATGATTGGCCCGCTGGCTTCACCCAGGAACCTTATCTTCGCTTGCCTCCGAGCCATTGCCAACACTGATTGCAAATGGGGAAGCAATGCTCTTTGGCGATAATCCACCTCTAATGGCAGCAGGTGGCAGATGGTGTGGCAAAGCATCGAGCTCTGCAGATGATCATTACCTGTACCTGCCTTTGTTGCATCTCCAGATTGCGGGGTTTTTGTTGGAGGTTGTTGTTCTGTGCCAGAAACCCTGCACCACGTTTGTACAAAGGCTTTTTGGGAATAATTATTCCTTTGTTCAACTTTCTTTTAGGGTAATTTGTGTATTTTGATGGAATTTATCTTGCGGAAGCCTGAAAGGCTTGTGAAATTATTCATTACGGACTTAAAAATCGCCGTTTGAAATCTACCTTAGCTACCTTATAACATTGCATTACTTATACACTTGCCTGGAATATATATATATATATATATATATATATATATATTGTTACGGACACGGCTAAAGATGTTGCTTGACCGAGCGGAATGGCCGCCGTGTTCGTACAGTTCCCCCGATTCTTCCCCAACTCACCCGATTCACCCCAAACTTTGGCCGTATCGCACCGCAGCTGCCCAATCTGGAAAACTCTAAAACGACCGAATGCAAAGAGGAAAAGGAATAAGACGAGAAGACGGACAGAAGAGTAATGGGATTTATTATTTACACATATAATCAAGAAGGAGCAGTCACGATTATGTACAGGGACACGAGACGCAGGTGACACAGTGAATTCCTTATACAAGCTTAATTACCTACCCAGGACAGAACAAACAAAGACGACTCACACGGGGAATTGCAGCGTGGATTGGCTGGAAGGAGGTGTGTGGCTGGAGGGGGAGGACGGCACGGAGCTGGCTGGAGCTTCATCCCGCACGGGACGTCGGGCTGGACCTCGACGGCCGCTGATGCCACCGATCCTGTCGCGTGCGCGGGATCACGGGTCGGATCACGGGTCGGATCTCGGGTCGGATCACGGTCAGAGCCGACGCGCTGGTGGGGGGTCTGGCGTGACGGGTTCTCTCCTCTCTCTTTTGTTTGTCCAACCACTCTCTCTCCAACGCAACCACTGAACGCAACCACTGAACGCAACCACTGAACGCAATGGCTGACCACCCCTGACGACCAACTCAGCTCTTGTCATGGACCTCTCTACGCGCTCTTGCTCTGACGACCCAGCTCTTTCCGTTGTACTCGTCTCTCCTCTGTAGAAGCTCATCTGCCTTGGACCTCCTCTCGTCTCAATGGCTTGGGCTCCCTTTCGTCTGCCGGTAAAAGCTCATCTCTGGTGGACACGCCCTGCCTTGGGTTATATAGGCCCCGCCCCTCAACCTTTGCGAACCTCCCCGATCGCTCTTCCTCCGCCCTCTCTAGCCTAACCCTTGGCTCATGGTTGGTCGAGTGGGGCTGGCTCACTCCTCCCCTCTATGACGAGGTGGAGACACGCCTTTCTTCTCCGACCCTGCCTCGTGGTCAATGGCGGTAATTGGAGCGGAGGTAGTTTCTAATCGACGAAAAGGGGGAATGGAGGTTTTGGGAATGGGAATGAAGGGAATCTATCTCTTTCACTTGGTGCAATGGAGTACTTCTATTAATGGGAGACACAGCCTTACCCTAAAACACAGAATAAGATATAACTATTGAACAGGGGTATTCTATGATTGGCTGTGGTGTGGATGCTTTATGGACTAATTATGGGATGCCCTTTGACCTTTACACAGCTCCGGAGGTAGGAGGCGCAGAATAAACAATAATAATAAATCACACAATAAAAAAATATATACAGTCCTCATATCCGCAACACTGCACCCTCCTCCTCCTCTTAGGCACGTCCCGGGCCTACAACTTTTATTTAATGTGACATGTAGGTGTAGTTCCCTCTACTTTTAACCTGACCCTGAGTGCGACAGTTTTAAAACATAAATAAATGTGTCCCGCTGCTCCATTGCACCCTGCCTAACAGACTTACGCCCACAGTTAACCGAATTGCGGAATTGTCTTCAAACTATACACTGACGGTGGGGAGCATTATTTACAATGACGGTATTTTTATTTACAAAACTAACCCAGGACCTGTAATTGTTCTTTCTGGGGGGGGAGACAGTCTGCTCTGCATCGACGCACCATGAAAGCACCCAAAAATGCACCAATACACACCCAAGCACCAATCGGTGCAGTCATCACTGTTCATCAATGTTCAACAATAAAAAATAAATCAACAACCCCTAACCCTGCAGGTGATCTCTTGCTCTTCGGCTCCCTCTGCTGGCTATTATTATGTCTTCCAGTTGTTGTCATTCTTTCATTTTCTTACTGGCGGCCTATTTGCAATAAAGTGTGCCCAACGTGTCCATTTTATTTTCTTTATTTATGGCCCACAGGGCCGACTACGTGTGGTTCACCTGTGGGGCATCGGTGCCCTGTGGCCAAGGTCCGCCAGCAAGATTTCGGACCCTCATGGCCAGGTCCAGCAGAGGGGCCATGCCCCAACCCATGGGGTCCATAAGTGGAGCTCGGCCACAGACATGTGGTCCATAATGTGGAGCATCGATGCAGACAGCTGGTTCTGAGAGTGCCGGGCGCACAATGGCCGACTCACGCACGCTCCCCTCGGCGCCCAGTGGCGCAAAGGTCATGTGGGAGACAAAAGAGACAATTGAGCGAGGGGTAAGGTCACAAGGGTACACATCAATAAGGCAATGCAAGGCGAAATGCGTACGGAGGGCGAAGTGAGAAAGCTCGTCCCTACCGTACGTCACCCCCCTGTCACCTACACTACCCTTGCCCTTACCCCATATGTACAAAAATCTACACATTACCAATCCGTCGCTACCGTCACGTCTTCCCCTTATTTCTCCTATACCAAATTCGTCTCCACAATCCCTCTACTTCAAAATTTGCCATCACCAAATTCATCATCAATCCTCATAAGGAGGAAGAGATGGAACATCAAAGCACAATGTCACACCCACGCCATGATGCATCTCACAATCCAAACATTTGCATCATAAAAAATAATCAAAACATGGCATGGTGTGGAGTACCTGTCACCTCAGGTGAGTGGATGCAGATGGTGCGAGGAGATCCTTCATCCTAACTATCCTCTAAATGATTTTAACACACTTTACACTACCCGGGGTCTTTCCCTGCCAATCCATTGGCCACTTACACTATGGGTTCTAACAACCAATTCCCATTGACCAAACTGTGGTGCTTCTCAATTTGGGGTCTCACTCCCCCGATTCATCTCCCGGTGCCCTTGCACAATTTCTGGGCTGTGACGTGTAGCTCTCCCAGCAGGTCTACCCACCTGCACACCTCCACCACTGTAGTTGCCACCCGAGCTCACCTAGCTCCTCACCCTAACCTAACTAACTGGGGAAGACCCCTCCTGGCTCTGTCACCCCACTCGGTGCCCTCTGGCACTGGGCTACCCAGGTCCGTCCTCCGGATCCTCAGGCCCCATCCACAACTACCGGCTCCCAGAGCCCACCTGCGGCCTCACCTGGCCGACATCCTCACAGTGGTGGAGTGCCCAAACCAACTACACACACTAACAGGCTACACGCCCAGCCATTTCCACAACACTAATGCACCCATCCAAACATCCTTCTTCCAACCGCACCACAGATGCCAATATCCAACCACAATTTACCTGTACCCTCTACCTAACACTTACACTACCCGCCCCGGGTATCCGTGATGGGGGTCCACTCTTCCCCCATTCACACCTTCGCACCATCCACTCCACAACTTCCACCATACTCACTCCACAACCATCCATTCCAATACTCCAGATATTCCACACTACCATTTATTCCACACAGCCACCTACACCTGTTGTTGCACACCTGTGCAATCACCTGGTGCCACCTGCACCCTCCTCCTCTTCCTGGACCCTTTGGTCAGCACAATACACAATCACCTTTACTCACTCATACACTGCTCCACACACCTGTTCAGTTGCACACCTGTGCAATCACACCTGTTCAATCACACCTGTTCAATCCTCACACACACGGCATCATCTCAGCGAACTACTCCCCTCTGAAACTTGCGCTTCCCAGTCGCCCCTTTAAACTATTGCGCTCCCACGTCATTATCATCCACTCTACTCTACCTGCGTCCCCACTACAGGTGTCATTGTCACTAACTAATCTTAACGTTACCTAATGTCATCTTCTAGGGCCCTACACACAATATCCTAACCCTCCGGGGCTAGTTTTCACTGCCATACACCGCATAAGCTAGTGCTCCTTTGCCCCCGCTGTGAGGGATGGTGGATTTGCCATCCCACCACATCGGGGAGGTCCTACTATCAATTTCGCTCGTCCAAATCCAACAAATCAAAAAATTGGTCATTTACTGCTAATCACCGTACCAATCATCAAATTTTGCCTTTTTCTAATTTTGGGTCCAAAACACTAACCTCATCACCCGTCTACTTATTAGATCCTCTCGGTGCGCCAATTCCCTTCTAAAGCTCGGCTTCGTACAGCCGAGCAATGAATGCGGGTTGTTTTGTGCCAGCGGCTGGATACGTCCCGCATTCGGGGCAGGGACGGGGGCTTACCCGGGCCGAGATCCCACGCACCACCTCGGCGTGGAGCCATCCAATGTCCCGATCTCGACCTGCTGGCACGTCTCAACAAAAAGTGGTCGCCATGACGACCCTTCCTATCGAGCTGCCCGCTCCGCCTAGTTGAGCACGAACGCGGCCGTTCCAAGCGAGGCCCAGCGTGGATCGCGTACGGCGGTCCTTTCGAACCCGCCGTGGCTCGGATCCCCGCTGGTTCTCGCGGCACGCGAAGCCCGGCACGCACCGAGGGCCCGATTCGGCTAAAAGTCACTCTAACCGCTAACCCGGTTACCATCGATGCCTCACCTGCATGCTTACACGCATACGCTACCCCTTTCTTGCCCATACCTCCAGCTGTTCCCATGCTCCTCGTACCTTTCCTTACACACCTCGGTACACTCATTCCGCTCACAGACTTGGTCACACACCTGACCACCGAACACCTTGGCACACATTCGTCGCTCGCACACCTCACCAACACACCTCTTCACGCCCCCTCCTCGGTCACCTCCTCTGTGACAATCACAGGTGTGCTCTCACTCGCACACCCAACCACGTGCCTCACGACCAACTCAAGTGTGCATTCCCACACACGCTCTACCATTCCAGGTGTGCATCCTTCCATTCCAGGTGCACATCCTCGCTCACCTGTCACAACCAACTCACGCTCCGTGTCACTCTCACTACTCTCACCTCCACTCTTGACAACGCACTCACCATTACTCTTGACAGCGCACTCTTTCCCCATGCACCTGTCCGTTACACACCTTTCTCGCGCACACTCTTGCGCACACTCTCCCGTTACATCCTCTGTAACACTCACCACAGGCGTACACTTTCTCGTTACATCCTCTGGAACACTCACCACAGGCGTGCATTCCCCCTTACTCTTGACAGCGCACTCTTTCCCCATGCACCTGTCCGTTACACTCCTTTCTCGCGCATCCTCTTGCGCACACTCTTTCGTTACTTCCTCCGTAACACTTACCACACCGCGCTTCCATGTACCCCCTCGCACACGCGCTTCGACCAACTCACTCTTGACGGCACACTCTCCCGTTACATCCTCTGTAACACTCCTCACCACGCGCTTCCATGTGCTCCCTCGCACACGCGCTACGACCGACTCACTCTCGACAGCACACTCACTCCTTGGCGTGCACTTTTTCCTCACACACCCCATGGTCGGACATTCTCACACACCTCTTTTTTCGCACACCAGACCTGTCGCACACTTCACCAACGGCCTCTCACGAACACCCGGATCCATAGCAACCCCCAAGCCGACTGAAGCTTTCCTCACATCATATACATTGCCGAATATTTCGCCACTCACCTTGGCACCTCGTCTCCGCACCTCTTTTGCCACCTGCAAACTCTTTATTTGGTTAGTGAGCAGCACATCACGATTCGAGCACAGACCTTGTACATATTCCATTACTTCCTCCTTTATCTCCCTCTTAGTTTCCCTCCGTCTCTTCTTAATTTCACTCACCTCTTCTTCCACTTCCTCTAATTTTTCCTTTACCTCCTTCAGCTCCCGGTGCGCCCCCCCTATTTCTTCCTCCATCGCTACTTTAACCGTTTCTATGTGCATCCTCACCTCTCGGTCCTTTGTCTCCATTACTTCTGTCACCTCCTCCAACTTCTTCGTCAACCCCTCATGTACCATCTGACATTCCTTTTGTGTCGCTATTAATTCGTTCTTAATGTCTTTTTGTGTCGCTTTTAACCCCCCGATTATTGCCGTGTTCTTTTCCACTTGGTCCGCTAATTCCCTTTGTCCTACTGTCAGCTGTTCTACTCCCTTCGTCAGACCCTCTATTCCCCCCTGTAACCTCGCCGTATTATTTCTCACCTCTTTCTCCATACGCTTCTCCCCTCGCTTTACCTCCTCGCGTAGCCCCGAAACCTCCTCACTCACACCTCGTCGTATCCCCTCTTTCATCTCCTCCATCTCTTTTGTAGATGCCACCCTCATCTGTCCCAATTCATCCCTCTGAGCATCCAGTTTACTTTCTAACCCGATTTGCACCTCCTCTATCTGGTTCCCCATTCGTTTGATTTCCCTGGCAGATTGTTCCCCTATTTCCTGCAATTTGTCTTCCATCCTATTTTCTAACCCCATTAACCCATTTTTCACCTCTTTTATCCCATTGTCTAACCCCTCAAATTTCTTGTCTAATCCCTCACCGGTACCCCTCGCTTCGTCCCTCATTACCCCCATTTGGCCCTCCAATCGCTCACCCTGAGCATCCATCCGGTTCCCCATTACCCCCATTTGGCCCTCCAATCGCTCACTCTGAGCATCCATCCGGTTCCCCATTTGTCCCATTCGCTCACCCTGAGCATCCATTTTTGCTTCTAGCCCCATATTTGCCATTAGTATGGTTGCATTAATCTGCGCCATGAGGTCCCGCACATCAATTCCCGCTATTTGCGCAGCGGGTGCGGCTACCCCGCGCGCGTGCGAGCCGCCACTTTGTGCGTCTGATAGTGATACCACGTGCGCGAGAGCGCCATTTTGTGCGTCTGATACTCCCTCAACCGCCTCCTCATTGCTCCCTTCCATTTGATCCTGGGTTACTCCTAACCCCTCCTCTAGCTCACCCACCGGCATCCGATCGCCTTGACCAGCCATGGCGCGATTTCAAAATTCGGGTTTTCCTTTACAACAACACAAATTTCCAGCACTTTGTAATTTTGAGCGCGTTAACTTTTAAGCGCGCTTCGGGTCCGTATCTCACTCCCAACACCAATTGTTACGGTAATAACACAATTGGTGTTCCAAAATTTGGGCCTAACAAATTTAGTCCCAGGTCCGAATCCGACACTCCTGACACCAATTGTTACTGTCGCGGTTAAGATGTTATTTTTGACCGAGCGGTTGGTATGACCGCGACCTAACAGTTCCCCCGATTCTTCCCCAACTCACCCGATTCACCCCAAACTTTGGCCGTATCGCACCGCAGCTGCCCAATCTGGAAAACTCTAAAACGACCGAATGCAAAGAGGAAAAGGAATAAGACGAGAAGACGGACAGAAGAGTAATGGGATTTATTATTTACACATATAATCAAGAAGGAGCAGTCACGATTATGTACAGGGACACGAGACGCAGGTGACACAGTGAATTCCTTATACAAGCTTAATTACCTACCCAGGACAGAACAAACAAAGACGACTCACACGGGGAATTGCAGAGTGGATTGGCTGGAAGGAGGTGTGTGGCTGGAGGGGGAGGACGGCACGGAGCTGGCTGGAGCTTCATCCCGCACGGGACGTCGGGCTGGACCTCGATGGCCGCTGATGCCACCGATCCTGTCGTGTGCGCGGGATCACGGGTCGGATCACGGGTCGGATCTCGGGTCGGATCTCGGGTCGGATCTCGGGTCGGATCACGGTCAGAGCCGACGCGCTGGTGGGGGGTCTGGCGTGACGGGTTCTCTCCTCTCTCTTTTGTTTGTCCAACCACTCTTTCTCCAACGCAACCACTCAACGCAACCACTGAACGCAACCACTGAACGCAACCACTGAACGCAATGGCTGACCACCCCTGACGGCCAACTCAGCTCTTGTCATGGACCTCTCTACGCGCTCTTGCTCTGACGACCCAGCTCTTTCCGTTGTACTCGTCTCTCTTCTGTAAAAGCTCATCTGCCTTGGACCTCCTCTCGTCTCAACGGCTTGGGCTCCCTTTCGTCTGCCGGTAAAAGCTCATCTCTGGTGGACACGCCCTGCCTTGGGTTATATAGGCCCCGCCCCTCAACCTTTGCGAACCTCCCTGATCGCTCTTCCTCCGCCCTCTCTAGCCAAACCCCTGGCTCATGGTTGGTCGAGTGGGGCTGGCTCACTCCTCCCCTCTATGACGAGGTGGAGACACGCCTTTCTTCTCCGACCCTGCCTCGTGGTCAATGGCGGTAATTGGAGCGGAGGTAGTTTCTAATCGACGAAAAGGGGGAATGGAGGTTTTGGGAATGGGAATGAAGGGAATCTATCTCTTTCACTTGGTGCAATGGAGTACTTCTATTAATGGGAGACACAGCCTTACCCTAAAACACAGAATAAGATATAACTATTGAACAGGGGTATTCTATGATTGGCTGTGGTGTGGATGCTTTATGGACGAATTATGGGATGCCCTTTGACCTTTACACAGCTCCGGAGGTAGGAGGCGCAGAATAAACAATAATAATAATTCACACAATAAAAAAATATATACAGTCCTCATATCCGCAACAATATATACATACATATATATATATATATATACATACATATATATATATATATATATATATATATATATATATATATATACATATATATATATACATATATATATATATACATATATATATACATATATATATATACATATATATATACATATATATATACATATATATATATACATATATATATACATATATATATATATATATACATATATATATATATATATATACATATATACATATATATATATATATATATATATATATATATATATATATATATATACATATATATATACATATATATATATATATATATATATATATATATATATATATATATATATACATATATATATATATATATATATATATATATATATATATATATATATATATATACATATATATATATATATATATATATATATATATATATATATATATATATATACATATATATATATACATATATATATATACATATATATATATACATATATATATATATATACATATATATATATACATATATATATATACATATATATATATACATATATATATATACATATATATATATACATATATATATATATATATATATATATATATATATATATGATCAAGGCACCTCCTAGCTTTAATGGTGAGCACCAGCCACGAATTATGTCTCACACGGTAAATACCGCATAACCCGCAAGGAACCAACAGCCTGTCTGCCACACAGACCATCGTTCCCACCAGTGCAAACCAAAACCAGGGGGTGCGGTGCGATCGGCGGGGATAATAATCAACGACATAACAGCGTGACGAGCGCTGTCCCGATCTCCTGTGGACCGAAGTCCTAGACCAAAGCGTCACCTCCGACCCAAAGGGTCTTCTGGAGGCCTCAGCCCGGCCACTCTGTCAACAGACAGAGATTTATTCATTGGTCCCCATTGGCTAAACATCAAGCAGAGCCGCCAATCCAGATTTCGGGCTTATTGACCCTCGTCAGGACCTGGCTCATGGACCCTCGTCAAGAAGAAGAAGGCAAAAGTAGGACAAACAAATATGATTTATTACTAACTATTATGTACACAATGAAAAGTAACCAAGGAGAAGGAAAGATAAGAAAATAAAGACAGAAAGGATGGAAGGACCAGAAGGACACAGTGCAATATTAACTTACCTAAACAGTCTTACTTATACCCCAGGACAAGACACACAAAACAAACTCACGTACACAAATGGATGGAATGGCAGGGATGGTTTGGGACGGCAGAGGAGGGTCCAGGCAGATGTCGAGGTGTCGAGGTCCGGCTCCAAGCGCGCGCTCCGATCCACGCTTTTGGGGTCAGGGCGAAAACCCGGCAAACACAGCTCCGCTTCGCGTCTCACCGACCGGCAATAGGGCCGAGAGGGTCTCGGCCTATTGCCGCAATACAGGCACCCACTCACATCTCTCTCTTTCAGTCTTGCTGGATCACGCCTCTCGTTCGTGCCTTCTCACCGACCTTGTACCTTCTCTGTCCAACTGTCCCAACTGTCATGAACCTTCAAGCACCTCCCTCCACAGAACTCTCGCTTCAGAACTCCCTCTGCAGAACTGCTCGTGGGGCTCCCTCACTCATCTGCTGCCTCAATCGTCTGAGGTGGGGGCTCCCGGCAACGGGTTATATAGGCCACACCCTCTCAAGCCATACCCCTGAGCCTTGGTTGGTCGTTCGGGGCTCCACCCTTCATGATGAGGTGGGGGCCACGCCTTTCTTCTCCGAACCGACCGCGTGTTTAATGGAGGGCGAATGCAGTTGGCAATCGAGGCTTTGGGAATGGGGGCTTTGGGAATGAAAGGGCATCTACCTTATTTGAATTCGGTGCAATGTAGAGTCAACTAATGGGAAACACAACCTTAAACCTAATACACACAATAAGGAAATAACTATTTAGAAGGATATATGATTTGCTACGTGCATGTATATGGATTAACTAGGAGGACGACCTTTGACCTTTACACTACGGAGGGTGATATTTACAACAATTCTCAAATCCACAACAATATATATATATATATATATATATATATATATATATATATATATATATTTATATATATAATATATATATATATATTTATTATATATATATATATATATATATATATATATATATATATATATATATATATATATATATATATATATATATAATATATATATTAATACATATATATATATATATATATATATATATGCCTTTGGACAAAATAACTGCAGTCAAGCGCTTCCTTAGCAATGAATGAGCTTCCTACACCTCTCCACTGGCAGTTTGGCCCACTCCTCTTGTGCAAACTGCTCCAGTTCTCCCAAATTTGAAGGGTGCCTTCCCCCAACTGCTGTTTTTCAAATCTCCCCACAGGTGTTTTAGATTTAGGTGGTGGGATTTAGATCTGGACTCATTTGTGGCCACTTCAGAACAGTCAAGCTGTTTTGTCTTGAAACATTCCTGGGTGCTTTTTGAAGTATGTTTGGGGTCATTGTCCTGCTGCAAGACCTATAACCTTCGACAGAGACCCAGCTTTCTGAGACTGAGTTGAACATTGTGCTCCAAAATCCCTTGGCAATCTCCTGATTTCATGATGCCATGCACACATCAAGGCACCCAGTGCCAGAGGCAGCACAGCAACTCCAAAACATAACTGAACCTTCTCCATGTTTGACTGTAGGGAGGTGTTATTTTCTTTGAAGGCTTCAATTTGTTTTCTGTAAAACACAGAGATTTATTTTATTTATTTTTTGTATACAAGATCAAGGCTCGTGTATGATTTGCTTTACAAAAAAGCTCTAATTGGTCTCATCTGTCCACAGGACATTCTCCCAGAAGGATTTTGTCCTGTTCAAGTGTGTTTTGGCAAACTCCAGTCGGGCTTTCTTATGTCTCTCTCTCAGCAGTGGGGTCCTCCATGGTCTCCTACCATAGAACCCCCTTTCATTGAGTTGGCGACGGATGGTGCGAGTTAAACTGTCGTACCTTGTGTCTGAAGGTCAGCTTGAATCTGTTTGGCAGTTGATCGAGGTGCTTTCTCCACCATTCAAACAATCCTTCGCTGCAATCTTCAATCAAGTTTTCTCTGGCGTGCCACGTCCAGGGAGGTTGGCTACAGTACCATGAGCCTTAAACTTCCTGATAACATTGCATACGTTGGACACAGGAACATCAAGGTCTCTTGGGATGGACTTGTAGCCTCGAGATTGTCCATGCTTGGTTATAATCTTGTGTCTGACCTCCTCAGACAATTCTCTGGTTTTCTTTCTTTTTTCCATGCTCATTGCGGTACACACACAGGGCCGGCACTACCGTTAGGCCAACTAGGCAGCCGCTTAGGGCGCAGACATCAGAGGGGCGCATTACTGAACTTGTAGCAATAGCTCGAAGACTTCCAAAGTCTATGCTGCCACAAGAAGTACTTCTCTTAATACTATAACAAAAACTCCTGGATAATGTGCCTAATGTTTCCGTTGCTTTAAGGATCCTTCTCACACTTCCAGTATCAGTGGCAAGTGGTGAATGTAGTTCCTCAAAGCTCAAAGTTATAAAAACTTACATGCGCTCTACAATGTTGGAAAGAGACGAGTTGGCTTGGCAACTACATCAATTGAACATGCCCAGGCATCAGCACTTGATCTGGTTGAATTTGTGACAAAATTTGCAAAGGAAAAGGCACGCAAAGTGAGATGTTGATGTGTCTGAAATTGAAACTTTTATGAGACGTTTTTAACTCTGTTTGTCTGTCTTTTTGTTTGTTTCTCTGTCTGACTGAAGCGAAATATTGTGGTAACATGACGGGATGGTTACGCCAAGTATCCTTAAATGGTATATTATACTTAAAGGTGTGTGAAGTAAAAGGTTTGAATGTTGTGTTGCCAATGCTGAGGTATGCATTATACCGAGTGCCCTTTAGTTCAAAATGATTTTGTGAGCCAAAATATTATATTTTGTATTTGCGAAAGATAATTAATCAAAGATTGATTATTTAAAATTTTGATTTTGCATATCTAAAACTTATTGCTCAAACCAAAAACTGTTTTGTTTATCTGTAATTTCCATTCACACACTCATAAAGGGACCACTTTCTTTATTTTGCATTGCAAACCACATGGAGTGTCATATTTTTTAAGTGAAAGCCCATTTGCCCCAAAGCGTGGGGTAACAGAGCCACTGCCATATTAATGGATATTACGCCTTTAATATTGGTGCTGTTGGCATCTTACGGTACTTATTCTTGCAATTTAAAATAAATTTAGCAGTTTCAAGTTTTCTGCTTTTTATTTTTTTCTACAAAACGTCTTTTTAATCATCGAAGTTGGAAAAAAAAAATTGGGGGGGGGGGGGGGTGGGAGGGGATGCAAGTAGCTGGCCTTGCCCCGAGGGCGCAAAATAGTCTGGCGCCGGCCCTGTACACACAGTGACACAAAACAGCAGAATGACTCCTTTTCTCTATTCAAACTGGTTGAATGAGTGATTTTCACCCCTCAGCCCAAATTGGGCTAAAGGGTATTGTCGCCACTGGCGTCGTCCGGGCGTCCGTCAACTTTTGGTTTCCGTCAATTTCAAGGAGAACGGCTTGTCCGATTAAATCCATTTTTGCAGTGTGTGTTGGGGTTGAGTAGAGGAAGGTTCCTTTCGAAAATGGGCGCGCTGCGATTTTCAATATGGCCGCCACGGCAGCCATCTTGAAATTGGTTTTCATCAATTTCGAGCAGAATGGCTTGTCCGATTAAATTCATTTTTGCAGTGTGTGTTGGAGTTGGGTAGAGGAAGGTTCCTTTCGAAAATGGGCGCGCTGCGATTTTCAATATGGCCGCCACTGCAGCCATCTTGAAATTGGTTTCCGTCAATTTCGAGCAGAACAGCTTGTCCGATTAAATCCATGCTTACAGTGTGTGTTGGGGTTGAGTAGAGGAAGATGCCTTTCGAAAATGGGCGCGCTGCGATTTTCAATATGGCCGCCACTGCAGCCATCTTGAAATTGGTTTCCATCAATTTCGAGCAGAACGGCTTGTCCGATTAAATCCATGTTTACAGTGTGTGTTGGGGTTGAGTAGAGGAAGGTGCCTTTCGAAAATGGGCGCGCTGCGATTTTCAATATGTCCGCCACGGCAGCCATCTGTGCGTCCGTCAACTTTTGGTTTCCGTCAATTTCGAGCAGAACGGCTTGTCTGATTAAATCCATTTTTGCAGTGTGTGTTGGGGTTGAGTAGCGGAAGATTTATTTCGAAAATGGGCGCGCTGCGATTTTCAATATGGCCGCCACGGCAGCCATCTTGAAATTGGTTTTCGTCAATTTCGAGCAGAAT
This sequence comes from Myxine glutinosa, assembly GCF_964187855.1. NCBI lineage: Eukaryota > Metazoa > Chordata > Myxini > Myxiniformes > Myxinidae > Myxine > Myxine glutinosa. The sequence goes on from NC_136271.1 coordinate 17,950,691, forward strand.
GGCTTGTCCGATTAAATTCATTTTTGCAGTGTGTGTTGGGGTTGGGTAGAGGAAGGTTCCTTTGAAAATGGGCGCGCTGCGATTTTCAATATGGCCGCCACTGCAGCCATCTTGAAATTGGTTTCGGTCAATTTCGAGCAGAACGGCTTGTCCGATTAAATCCATTTTTGCAGTGTGTGTTGGGGTTGAGTAGAGGAAGGTGCCTTTCGAAAATGGGCGCGCTGCGATTTTCAATATGGCCGCCACAGCAGCCATCTTGAAATTGGTTTCCACCATGCATGGGCTGAGGGGTTACGCCCGCTTTGCGGTGCTATTTTTTTTATATTGCAGGCACCTGCAACTCACTAAAGGTGATTTCAATTCCAAAGTAAAGGAGAATCGCCTGCTAGAAATTGAATTATTTCTTACAACTTCTAAAAGGTGGCAATAATATTATCTGGGCCAATTTAGAATTTCTGTGTGGAATATGCTAAGATTTCGTAATTTTTTCAGCTTCTTTTAGTTTTGATCCACTGCAAACCAAAGAAATACAAGTACATATGTGGATACCAAAATATTTTTTTATTTCAACAACTTTCTGGAAGAAATGGTGCATTATTTGAAAAAAGTGCAAGGTTGCCAATATTTTTGGCAATGACTGTGTGTATATATATATATATATATATATATATATATATATATATATATATATATATATATATAGATATATATATATATATATATATAAGTAGTGTAATAATGTTGCTTCTGGGACACCTCCGTTTAACATGGGAAATCCCTATCTAATGTCATTTACCCCCTTGTCTTTTTCAAAAATCATAAACACCTCTATTTCTCCCACCCTCATCTTTATAAACCTTTTGTCTGTAGTACCTATCCTTAATGTTGTTCATTAGACCACTCAAACACTACAAATATTTGTTTTCTCTTATAGACCTATCATCCTTCTTCTACATATCATCTGGCAGATTAATCTTTGACCCATTCACTTCCATATTAATTCTTTCCCTCCCTCATTGCCCCTAAACACCCTGTTCTTTACAAACCTTATCCTTATTCATTAGACCACTTAAACACCTGTGATCCTTCTGGCCTTATGGACCTTTTACTCTTAATATCATCTGGTGAATATAACCCACTCAAACATCGACCCTACAAATATTTGTTCATGCGTGGGAAATAATTTAATTCTCCTCCAACCTTTTTATAATTAATTCTTCGCTTTTGAGAAATGACGTTGTTTCACTGACTTGGATAACTTCTCATTGTTTCGTTTCCTGTTTCCTCGAAATGTTAAAGCTGTGTTCTGTTCCCGAAAATACATTTTGGTCATATATAAAGGTCGTGTTGCCGGGCTGTTTTTATCATTACGAACCGAAGAACATGAGCATCAACATGTCCTATTTCACTCTCTACTCTGATGAAGAAGAAGAATACTCACCAGGGTAAGTTTCATTTAAAATTAAAGTGTTTAAAGCTTTGTATGGGATTAATTATACAACACATGACTTAATATCCCTTTCTCTTTACAGCAATGCGAATATCCTGGCAGAACTTCAAACTGGTTGGAATGAAAATACTGCAGAATCTCAAGAGTTGCAAAACGAACTAAATATGGGTTGGAATGAAACCATACAAAACCTCCATCAAACCCTGGTAATTCATTATTCTCGCTCTGATTGTCAATGAATAAATGTCCGTTCCCGTTTGATAATACCAAATTAATTGATAATAATGCGGTGCATGTTTTTCTTTCTTTTTTCAAACAGAATACAACACCTGTTGTGATCGATGATCACGATTTTGAGTGGGACGATTTTGATCTCCCAAGGAGTGGTTATTTCCTGCCAACCTGTGATATCCTTAATTTTCACCTCGACTGCATTGACAGAAGGCTTGATCTTTTAGAGGTATGTGTGTGTATGTGTGCGTGTGTATATGTGTGTGTGTGTAAGTGTGTATGTGTGTGTGTGTAATATTTTCTCTCCCCTCTTGTCCTCTTGCCTTTGACAGAAAGAGATTCCAAACCTGAAGATATCTGCTGCTGTTGAAACTACCTTTAACTTATGTTGGGAAGAGATTGATGATTTGTGCTGGGAAGAAGTTGAATGTATAATACCTCAAGGAAAATGTTTTTGTAATATGAAGCTTTTGTTTAAAATATTATTTATATATATATGCTTTGTCCAGAATTATTTAATTATTAATTACAAGAAAAGAATAAAGGTTAGAAGGAGGGGGGTGCGTTCCCCCACCCTTGATTTCCCCCATCCCACCCCTCCCCTCCCCTTGTGTGTGTGGGGAAGGTGGGGGTGGGATGAGGGGGGATCAAGGGTGGGGGAACGCACGGGGGGTGGGGGATGATGGGTGTGGTCTGTGTGGGCGGGGTCTGTGTGGGCGGGGTCTGTGTGGGCGTGGTCTGTGTGGGCGTGGCTTATGATTTTTTTTTTTTTTTTTTTTTTTTATCACGAATTAAATTAGTTAATCTGGGTGGGGTGAATAGAAATGTTGTTTAATGAATTATTAGCTTTGTTTTTTGTAATTCTTGCGAGTAAAATGAACCCAAGATTTCTTCTCCATTTAAATCATATAATTTGTAGGTCCAAGGGACTGTATCCATTACATCAATGATTTTAAATAATTCACGAGTCCATTTTTGTGTATAACCTTTCTCAAAATGGCTTTTCCATTTGTATATCCTTACAATATCACCAACTTTGAACTTGGGCTTTCTCAAATTAACCTCCTTTTCATATTCTAATTTTGTAAATGTTTCAGATGGCTTTGATTTTGTTGATGAATGAACTGTATTATTGTAATTATCTACAATATCCTGAATTAAATACACCCATTTTTGAGAACCGAGTTGTGTAAATTTTTTATATAATTTCTCTTTCAAAGTACGATTAAAACGCTCAATAACAACTGCCTTTCCTTCATTAAAGGTACTGTATAATTTAATACCCTTCCCCTTAAGAAATTTCATGAATATTTTGTTGTAGAACTCTGTTCCCTCATCGGTCCACAGTTTCTTTGGTTTTCTTTTATCCCTATCAAATATTAGCTTAAAGGCTAACATTAAAGTATCACCCCTTTTATTTTTTAAAGGGACAACCCAGGCAAATCTACTCCTCAAATCAATAACGGTTAAAGCATACCTGTATCCCCTGTCATTATTCAATTCAATTAAATCAGCGGACCATATGTGGTCGGTGTATTTAGAATAAACCTTCCTTCTTTTAAACTTTGTGATTATAGGTTTGTGTAATTCTTCAGCCAAAAGCTCCTCAGTCTTGATGACATCATTAGAGCCTAATAGTTTTTTGAGGAATAACCAAGACCAAGTTTCAATTTAGCATTTATCAAATTTCTCACAATAAACCTATCAACTTTCTCTCTCAACGTTGGATTTTGTATCAAAGACAAATTATACAACATTTCGCTGTCGGCTTTATGTTTTTCAGTCAACGTAGTGGTATCCCTATAAGCAATATCATGCTTCATACACACTTCATCAACCCTATTTGTAGGTTTAGACCAAGGTTTAGGATTGTTAGCCTCATCTAATCTTTTATCCAAGTTTGTTCCTGGACCACAGAAAGAATACCCTGGAAGGTGTAATTCCCCTGGAATTCCAGTTGTTGTAAATTTACTTCCTGACAGAAACTTTTGTATGTCTCCTCCTCTTTTAGGAGAGATGAATTGGCACTTTTTAGAGCCACACACTTGACATATTCCTTTTTGACAAACTCTATTATTTTTAGCTTTAACATAAGAGATATTTTTAGATTTAGTTTTCTTTTTACATTTGAGACAATAACTCATATTTATTTATCAGAAAAATTCCGACAGAGTATCAAAACCTTTTTGGTTTTCAACATATACATTTCAATCTTGATTTTTAAAACATAAAGAATCCTAAGGAATGCCTTCACTCTCTCCTCCATTTATTTACAAATAAAACTAACTAAAGTCAATTACACCGACATCATCAACCACATAATCTTTTCCTTCTTCTTCTTCTTTATCCCCACTTTCTCATTTAAATCTCCTCCCTGAAACTGAAGACATTGACGTCGTTATTCTTGAAAATAATATTTTCATTAGACTTCTCATTTCTTTATTTTCCTCCTCAGTGCGTTGAGTTTGATTTATTTGCTGTAATACCTTCAATCTTTTATTAATCTCACTGATTTCCATCTTTTTATATTTTTCCTCCCTCTCTCTTTGCTCCCTCTCCTCCTTCTCTCTTTTCTCCCTTTCCTCCTTCTCTCTTTTCTCCCTTTCCTCCCTCTCCTCCTCCTTTTTCTCCCTTTCCTCCTTCTCCTTTTTCTCTCTTTTCTCCCTTTCCTCCCTCTCCTCCTCCTTTTTCTCCCTTTCCTCCTTCTCCTTTTTCTCTCTTTCCTCCTTCTCTTCTTTAACTCCTTCCTCATTTATCTTAGCAATTTTTGATATCAATATTTTCACAGCATTCATTCTTTCTTTATTTTCCTCTTCGGTGAGTTGAGATTTATCTTCTTGCTGTAATACATCCACTCTTTTTTGAATCGCTCTGATTTCCATCTCCCTCTCCCCCCTCTCTCTTTGTTCCCTCTCCTCCTTCTCTCTTTTCTCTCTTTTCTCCTTCTCTTCTTCAACTCCTTCCTCATCCCTTGCTACCCTTGAGTTTAAACCCCAAAGAATATTATACATATACTCATCTGGATTTTGAGATATTCTTGTATCTATAATTATTTTTCTCATAATAGGATACCAATAAGATTTGTTGACGATTTCTAAAAGAGTTTTATATTTCATAACTTTGAGAAGTTCATTTTTATTTAATATTTTAAACAAGTCTCTATTTGTGGGTTTAACAATATCAGTATAAGGCCAGTTTTTTATGACAAAATTCCCATGTATATGCTCCAAATCATAAGGTATGTAATACCGAGCACCCTTTTCTTGTAGGTATCCTTGAATACAAAAATTATAATTCTCTTGTAGTCTTCTTCCTGCCATTTATGTATCAGAAATATATGTGAGATTAATATTATGACAGGTAATACCACCCCATCTTCCCACTACCAAATCGGTTTGTATTCCTCGGCTTTCTATCCTTATCTCATTACCTTCCTTCTTTGTCATGCGAACCATCGCTATACTATCATATATTTTTATTTTCTTAAAATCACGTATTTGTTGTTTACTAATTGTACTTCCACATAAATCCTTATCTTCACCAAGTGGATAATATTCTTCTTTACGAGACTGATTTAAATCATGTAGGTCTTCTATGTTTATTGAAAAAGACCAATTATACCCTAAATCAGGCATATCATACCCCCATTTATTAATTCGCATATTAACTAAATGTCCTTCTTTATAAAATTTAATTGTAAGCAGGTAGTTAAATTCAATGAGGAAAGGTGTATGGTCAGTATAACCAGGTGTTGTGGTTGTAAATTTTACTTGTTTCACAAAACGTGCTGTTTTCTTTAAAGATATATATTGTGATAAATCACTGAATCTAATCAAGTCATTCGCATCTGTAGGGTTTGGATAATTGATTAATTTATAAGTATTCTTCATATTAATATTTTTACTTACACTATATTTTTGTCGTTCAGCCTGTGCCTTTGTATAATAATTTGATAAATCAATATCCTGAGAGGATTTTCCAAAGATAGAACCATCTTTTCCAACATAGGTCATTTATATTAGATAAAAAATGATATCATAAAAATTTTCATTATTGTTGAGTTGAAATAATACATATAAACATAATTGGCCACAACATTTAGAATTAATTTCTTGAACTTGGAATGTTTGATAAACACCATTCTGTAAGAATTGTATTACTTCAACAGGTGGTGGCATACCATAACTATCAAAATAATATTTATCCTGACTATTATGAATACAAACCCAATGAGAACCATTCTGTGTGTCTAAATTCATAATAATATTCTTTGTATTCTTATTTATATGTATTAATTCATCTCTCATACAAATAACCACATTATCAATTTTTAGTGTTTTACAATACTTAGCTAGTTCTATATTTGACGTTGTATTCTTTCCAAATTGTTTAAACCATTTATCCATTTATTTATGAGAAAGATACAATCCATTACCCCGTTTAGTTAGTTTAACACCCGCTTGAGCGATAGAGGAAAGCATATCTCCAACCAACAATCTAGCTTTATCAGGTAGACTTTCAAGTTTTTGAGCAAAATCTACAATTACACCACTTCCACTAATTTGTTTCTCCAACTCCTTGTTATGTCTTTCCAATTCTTTTTGAGCTTTTAGTTGTGCCTTCCTTTCGTTAGCAGTTTTTACCGCTGCTGAAATACCACCAGTCAATGCTCCCGCCGCACTTAAACCAGCAAATAAAGGAATTAGAAACGGGAGAAATCCTCCTCTTGACTCGTCTATTGAATATTTCTTTAACATAGGTTTCGTCATTTTAATTTTAAGTGATCCAACATCATTTAGTGTTTTTACTTGTGTGTGTGTGAGTAAAACATCAATTCTTACAGCTCCTTTTCTTTGAATTGTATTAACATTAATAATACAAGGCTTTTGATTTTGAATACAAGATGTTAATTTATTAAGATTGATTTGATTAACATATACCCCAACCATTTATTTATGAGAAAAAACCTATGTGATATTAATCATAACACCATTATCTGTATTAATCTGTAATTCTGTTTCCTCCAAAAGCAAACAATATGCATTAACCTCTTCACTCTCCCCTCTTTCAATGTATAGAGAAGTATCCACTCGATTAGACTTTATAGTTTCCTTTTGAGAACTCAGGTCAATTGCGTAGATTGTATAAAGTTTTTGAAACGCAACCATATCCAAAATAGGATCATTATTACCATTACTTTCACACACCTTTTGGTAGGACTTGTAGGCTTCCGCATAATCATTTTTTTCCCAATCAATTTCCAATCTATCTCGCGGATAAAATGTGCCATCAAGAGAAACCCGAAGTTGTTTCACCTTTGCATTATCACTCAGGGCATTATTCTTATTAGTACCGTCCTCTCCATCTGGTTTTTTAAAAATGAGCCAGAGGTATCGTGGCTTTCCTTGAAGAACACCTAAATTCCAAGTGTAGGTAGTGTGTTCCAGTTTAACGTGTTGACATCTTCTTTTAAGGTATGATACATTTAGCGGTTTCTTTGAGTTAAGTCTTCTATTTAACATCTCTTCCGTTTTAAGATTAGGAGTATATTCACTGATATACCAACACAAATCATTAATAACAAATTTATTATTTTCTCCAAAAGCATTTTCATCCCCAAAAAGCAATCTATTTACATTATCATTCCTTTGTAGTTGAAATCTAATTTTAAGCCCATACAAAACTTTATCATAATCACAAAATCCAAATATACCTTTCAGAGGTACTGCTACGGTAAAACTATTCTCAGCTTTTGCGTCATCATTATACATTGACTTCCTTTGACTATAACCAGGGTCTGCGTTTGTACCCGTTGACATATCAGGAATAAAACCCTCAACAGCTCCCTTACCCATTCTATCACTAAACGAATATAGTGTAAATTTCATCATTTCAGATGTAGCAGAGACATAATCAACCGCTTCAACCTCTTGTGTTCCAATATACAGGCGGACACTGTCAAACATTTTCCAGAAGAAATCATTTACGAGTGTAGCATTAGTATTATTCGCAGCCTTAGTGAATTTAAATTTACACAGCAAGAAACTATCAGCTATATTCAAGTAAGTTTGTTGATTATTTATTTCAAAACTTTTTGTTCCGTTTGAATTCCAGTCTGTTCCTGTTATAGCATTTACCTTAAAATAGTCTTCCTTTTTAGTGGAGTTTGAAATGATAATCGTATCATCCAAATCATAGATACTATCAATCGCTTCCATACTTGTATTTATATAGCATTAAAATTGTTGAAACCCTGACCCAAGTATTTTAATGATTTTTTGTCGTTCTTGTGAAGATAGTTGAGTTTTACCTTTTTTTATTTCTTTGATTGCTTGTAATTTATGAGACTCCTTTTGAGCATCTTTTATACTCTTTATAGCACCCGCAACGGAGCCCACGGCAGAAGCAGTTGAACCAATTAGGTCTTTATGTTTAAGGATGGTTGAACCAATACCCATTAGAGTATCAATTATCCCATCTCCTTTATTTCGAAATTGATGACCTACACCTCGTTGTCTCTTAGGTTTATAGTATCCTCTACCCACATACCTTGTATAGTCTGGTGAAAGGAACATGCCCTCCCCTGTAATTATTTTATATTTTCCCAACTCGTGTTTTCTCACAATAACCATTATTTATTTATTGAAAAACTTCACGTAGGTGAATTCTGATGGATATAATTTCATCATTAAAGGATATCATACGATTATCTTGGTCGGTTATCCTAAAATTTACTCTGTATATGGTTTTTCCTGACACAGGTAAATAGACAAGATTTTTTGGTTCCATATTAAATTTATAACCAATCGGGGTTGAGTATGCACTGAATGAAAATATTGTATTTGTTCTTATTCCATCGTTATAAGCACCATCAATCAAATCACAATGAATTAATACTGAATTTATACCGGAGGATATTTGGATAACATTATCACTGTAAAACGTCCCGTTATTTTCAATCTTTTTTGAAGAGAAACCCAATAGCTCTCTAAACGAATTTTCAATCGTGAAATCAACTTTATAATTATTTTTAAGTTTAATAGTTGATTTTGAAGTGTGTTTTTGAATATCTATTACAATATTTTTTGGTTCATCACCTTTTTCTTTCATAAGGCGAGAGACTTCTGAAGATATTTGAGAAATCTCGTAAGCTCCAGGTGAAACGGTTATAGTTTTATATCCACTTCCTGGATTATAACTAAACTTGTTGTTTTTCTCTGTGATATTAAACAAGGTATTATAAGTTTCCATTGACAATAAAGATGCCTCATATGAGGTAAGGGGGTCAAGTTGTAGTGGGTAAGGGAATGAAGCTGTGTAATCGCTCGTTGTGAAATTAAAACTAAGAATTGTGCTTCTCATCTTATTTAATATCTAATAAAATATCTTTGTATTGACATTTATTAATTATTTTCATATTCATCAACTGATCTAAAATGGCTGAGGATTCATTAAAACAATTGTTGTTTCCAGCCTTCTTACTACCTAACAACAATAATAGCCTATTAACTAATTGTGATGGGTCATTTGGAAGAAAACTAACACCCGAACCAAGCTTACTTAAAGCATCAATAATATGTTTCTCCTTCTCATTCTTCTTACTTTTACCAGCAACAGAAACTCCATAATCAAGTGCATTTAACAACTCAATATATACCCTATCTTCCTCTCTTTCCATATCAAGTGGTTCCTCAAAATATTTTGAACCGCTGAATCCGGGGTTTGTTAGAAGAAACATTAATCTTGGAGTTAATTTAACATTTGGTTGAGTAGAACTCAAGAACATCAATTCATCATTAAATATCAATACCTTTTCTTCCACAAGATGAAACACTGCTGGTTCTTCTGTTGGAATGAGACCTGCTCTGGTTTTTGAACCCGCCGAATATTCATTGTTTTGAAGAGCTTCCACAACATAATTAGGGGGTTGATTTACCTCCTCAAGTTTCCGAAATAATCCCTCGTCATCATATTCTAATTCACCAAGTTCTTGTTTTGTTATCTGACTAAAATCTTTGAGCATTTGAAGTTTTTTCGGAGTAAATTCTACCGTGGGAACTGTAGGTGAGTGTTGAGTTTTCAAAAGTGGTTTAAAGAATTTCTCTTGTTTTCTTTCAAAGGCTTCTTCACCAGTTAGTTTCTGTCTCCGTTTCTTCTTTATCACTTCCTGTTGTTTAACAACTTTTGAAACGAATTGTTGATGTTCCTTAAACTTTCTTTCTCTTTCTTCGGTATTCATTTTCTGTATTTATTTATTGAAAAATATCATTTAGTATCTCATCTTGTTTCACAACAATATATTTATATTTTCCAATCGTGTGTTTCATATAATTTTCAAATTCTTTTTTACTACATAACGTAGAGCAATTATCTCTCCAAAAATTATTTACATCTATTGAATTTAACTTAAATAAAATAAAAGTATTGGCATTGTTTCTTATTGAGCGTCGAGGGAGTTGAAAATATGATTGACTAAGATATATACAATTACAAGAAGAATGTCTCCCTCTTGTATAGTAGCTATCCATTACTGTTTGGTTTCTCTCATTAACACAATCATCAAAGATGACGAGGTTCTTTTTTGATTTATCTAAATCTTGAGGTGAAGGTATATCATCCGTATTATCACTGAGAATACAAGTTATGGGTTTCGATTTTGATTTCTGTGTATCACAAAATAGTTGTATTATATCCTCAATGTTATAATCATTTAGTTTGTTTTGAAGTTTAAATAAACCGATAATGTCTTCCTTTTTAAGACCTGCATTAAAACCCTGTGAGAGTAGTTGATACTCGGGTTGAAAACTTGACTTTGTAAAAATTATTAAATTATCATAATCTAAAAAATTAGGACCAAGGAGCATCTTTAAAAGTAAACAGGTTTTCCCACATCCGCTTGAACCAACTATTAGACATCTCAATGAATTTGGAATGTTTTTATGGTTATTAAACTTTATCTTATTTTCCCAAACGGGTAAAAAATCATTCATTTATATATTTGGAAAACAAGTCATCTAACTTTTTTTGAGCTATTTTAGAAACTCTATATTTTATCCTGAGTTCGGGTTTAATTTCAAAATAATTCATTATTTTATTTATATAGTATCTTGTATTAACATTTCCATTAAAATTATTTTGAATAATAAATATCATTAAACCCTTATACATTTCCTCAATACAAATAGTCTCTTCCCTTGAAAGAAATGGTGTATTATCATCACAATACTTAACATTCATCTCTCTTATTAATCTTGTAAAGTAATTCATTTTTGGTTCTAATTTAAAAGAGTTATATATTTTTTTATATTTTTTATTATCATTAATTAAAATTAAATCACAGAAAATACATTGTTTATATGAACCCTCATTATTAAGCCCTATTCTATCACAAGCCGGACAATTCTCTAATTTATCATATGGAGAGTCTGGAAATTCTAAATATCCTTCAGAACTTATCATATTTATATGGTAAATTTTTACTTAAACTAAACGCAAGTTTATTCATTAATAAATACAATGTTTCAAAGCACAAAAGACAAATTTCACTCAATCTCTACTTCAGTGAAAGATATAGAAAAATATGTCAAAGATGTTAAATTGAACAAAGATAAATATGGAAATTTTTGGGTAAAACCAGTTATGGAAAATAACATGAGCCCCTCTATTTCATTTAAAGGAAGAGCTCTAACTATACCTGGAAAGACATCCATTAAAGTAAATCTAACAAAAGTTTCTCCTCTACTCCTGGCAATTTATTCAAAGCTTGAAAAAGTGATTGACCACGATACTTTGAAAAAGAATGATAAGACCATCAACAATACTCGTGGAGAAATTTGTATTTACTTTAATAATCCAAAGGGTGTAGATCTAAGTAAAATGAATGATGTTAATATTTCTGGTGAAATGTCATTTCGTTCTATGATAGTTAGAGATTATTTAAAGATAACTTTTGATATTAAAAATGTAGAGATTGAATCCGTTAATGAAAGAAAGTATATTGGTATAGATGGAAAGGTTTTTTCTGCTAATTAAATATGAGTCATTACAGCAGTGAAGATTTTACTATTTCATTGAACTCGGACGATAGTGATGATAGTATTTCATTGAACTCGGACGATGGTGATGATAGTATTTCATTGAACACAGATGATAGTTATGATACTAATAGTTTGTGCTCAAATGATAGTTATGAGAGTAGCTTTATTGATGACTCTGAGTATGATTCTGAGTATTCATGTGATAGTTATGACTTAGATGATTCTGAGTGAAAAAGTGTTTTAGTTTAAGCACAGCGATATATATAAAACGGAGCTGTAAAGCCCAAAAGTGTTTTATTTTAAGCACAGTGATATATATAAAACACCACGTTTTCTCACGCTATAAATATGGTTTATTGTGATACTTGCGAGAAGGAAGTAAAATATTATAAACAACATATTCTCACCGCAAAACATACATACAACATTTTAAACAAACTTTCCCCTCTTCCACCTGAAACAAAACACTGTTCTACATGTAATAAAAATATCCTCAAGAAAGGCTTCAAAATACATCTTAAAACAAATCTACATTTATCAAATTTTATCACAACTAAAAACTCTGATGGAGCATTCAAAGGACATATTAAAATAAGAGTCTTTAACTTCAAACCTCCTGAACCAGAGTCTATAGTTGATGCTGTAGAAATAGTTAAACCTGCTGTTCAAACGTTGATTGAAAAAACACTAAAGGAAATGAAACCACTTAAATTTTATATGGGAGTAAAATTAGAAATGACAAAGGATGAAGGAGTTATAGATGCACCATACATGAGAACTGAGCCACACTTTATATCTTCATATCAAGATTTTAAAACATCAGGAGTCTATGATGAACTTATTAAACAAGAGCAAGATGTGGATAATTCAATCGTAGGAAGTGGATTCAATATAGGAAAAATTATTTACATAGACATTCATATTCTTAAATCAGATCCTCTAAAAGCTTCTTCTTACATTGATTTACCCAGTGTTATCAAAAATAGAAAAGCAGTTATCAATATCAAAAATAAAGACAATAAATGTTTTCTCTGGTCTATTTTAGCACACTTACATCCTCCACATTTTCATGATGAAAGAGTATCTCATTATAAAAAATATGAGAATACATTAAATACGAAAGACCTAAAGTTTCCGATGACTTTAAATGATATTCCTAAATTTGAAAAGATGAATAATTTATCAGTTAATGTTTATGGTCTAACAGAAACAAACAACATTCAGGTTTTAAAGCTTTCTGACAATTGTAAACAAACTCATATTAATCTTCTATATTTTAATTCAGACGAAAATTCACATTATACATACATCAAAGATATTGCTAAATTAATAAAACCACAAGTCTGTAAGAGAACAAATAAAATATATATTTGTTTGCGTTGTCTTAACTTCTTCAATTCACAAGAAAGATTAGATAAACATTCAAATTATTGTGGCGAACATAAATCAACGGTAATCAATATGCCTAAAGAAGGCTCAAAGATCACATTCAAAGATGAAAATAAAAAGATCAAACATCCATTTGTTATATATGCTGATTTTGAAAGTATTTTAGAAAAAATTGATACTGCTTCTCAAGATCCAAAAGAATCATACACAAATAAATATCAAAAACATACTCCTTGTGGTTTTTGTTATTATATCAAATCATCCGTTGGTGATAAATATAACAAGTTAGAGATGTATAGAGGCTCAAATACCCCAGAGGAGTTTGTGAAACGACTAGAAAAAGACTGTGTTCGATTAACCAAGATAATGAGAGAAACCAATAAACCAATGTCCTTAACAAGTAAAGAAAAAAGGGAATTTATAAAAAACAATGTCTGTCATATTTGTGAGGAGAAAATTGGTAAAGGTCTAAAGGTTAGAGACCATTGTCATCTCACTGGTAAATATAGAGGTCCGGCTCATCAAAGTTGTAATATTAATTATCAACTCCCCTCTTTCATTCCTGTCTTTCTTCATAACAACGCTCATTATGATACACATCTATTTATCAAGGAACTCTCAAAGACTTCTGGAAGTATCTCAGCAATTCCAAACACGGATCAGAAATACATTTCATTCACAAAAACAATTCACACATCTCCTATTACTCATATCAGATTTCTTGATACATTTAAATTCATGGCAAGTCCATTGGTTAACTTGGTTCAAAATCTAAAAGAGTTTCCATGTCTTTCAGAGTATTTTTTAGATAAAGATTTTCTAACACAAAAGGGAATTTACCCCTATGACTATATGGACTCATTTGAGAGATTCAATGAAACACAACTTCCTTCAAAAGAAAATTTCTATAACAAATTAAACAACAGTAATATATCTGATAAAGATTATGTACACGCACAAAATGTTTGGGAAAAATATAACATCAAGAATCTTGGCGAGTATCACGATTTGTATCTCAAAACTGATGTGCTTTTATTGGCCGATGTATTTGAAGCCTTTAGATCTGTTTGTCGCACTGGATATGGATTGGATCCTGCTCACTACTACACAGCACCTGGATTGGCCTGGAGTGCGATGTTGAAAATGACAAAACAAGGTTTGGATTTGATAACCGATGTTGATATGCTTTTGATGATTGAAAAGGCAAAAAGAGGTGGAATTTCACAAGTCTGCTCGAGTAGATACGCAAAAGCAAATAACAAATATCTTCCAAATTATGATCCAACGAAAGAGAGTTCTTACTTGATGTACTATGACGCAAACAACCTGTATGGCTGGGCAATGTCTCAGGCTCTTCCTTATGGAAAACTTAGATGGGTAAAGGAAAAAGACTACAAAAACGTTTTACAAGATGTATGTATCTCTACACAAAAAGAATTGGATGAAGAAAAAGTTGGTTATTATTTTGAAATTGATTTAAAATATCCAGAGGAACTCCATAACCTACACAAAGATCTCCCATTTGCTTGTGAGAAAGAAAGTCCAAAGAAAGAATGGTTGAGTGATTATCAACGATCGTTTGATATAGGTGAATCAACAGAAAAATTACTTACTACATTATATAACAAGAAAAATTATGTTCTACACCAAAGAAATTTGCGACAATATTTATCAAAAGGTCTAAGAGTAGAGAAGATCCATAGGGTTCTAAAGTTCAATCAAAGTCATTGGTTAAAGGGGTACATTGATTTTAATACACAAAGAAGAACAGAGTCAAAAACAGATTTTGAGAAAGACTTTTATAAATTGATGAATAATGCGGTCTTTGGTAAGACTATGGAGAATGTGAGGAAAAGACAAAATATCAGATTATCAACATCTTGGGAACAAGCATCAAAATTAATTAATAGACCGAGTTTTACTCGAGCTGAGGTCTTTACTGAGAACTTTTGTGCGATCCATTTGATTAAAGAGAGTATTGAAATGAACAAACCTATTTATATTGGGACAACAATTCTTGATTTATCAAAGTCATTAATGTATGATTACTTTTATAATAACTTGAGGAAGAAATATCAAAATGATGTTAATCTACTTTATATGGATACAGATAGTTTTATTTTGAAAATTAATACCAACGATGTTTATTCAGACATGAAAAGAGACATTAATATCTATGACACGAGTAATTACAGTCCAGAGAGTGAGTTGTTCTCTTCTAAAAATAAAAAGGTGATTGGAAAGTTCAAGGATGAATTAGGAGGAAATGTCATGAGTGAATTTGTGGGATTGAGGTCTAAGGCTTATGCTTATAAATACATTGTGAATAACGTTGAAAAAACTGATAAGAAATTAAAAGGTGTAAAGAAAAATGTCATTAAAGAAACAATAAACTTTAAGGATTATTATAACTGTTTAACAACAAAGAAAGAAGAGTTTAGAAAGATTAATGGAATAAGAAGTTATAAACATCAATTATATTCAGAAGAGGTGAATAAGAAAGCATTGGGGGCTTTTGATGATAAGAGGTTTATTTTAGAAAATGGAATTGATAGTCTCCCTTATGGTTATATAAGTATATAAGTGATAAGATATATATAAGTGATAAGATATATATAAGTGATAAGATATATATAAGTGATAAGATATACATAAGTGATAAGATATATATAAGTGATAAGTTAAAAAGGGGGGGGTTGGGGATTTTAATGGGCTACCGCCGCCTTTTTTACTATTATATAAACTAGGGCATGCCCGTACTATATCTATATCTAAAATTATATCCCCCCCCGCCCCCTCTATTTACATGAAATGGTTTGGTCCAAAGCGAACGGCTTGCGAGTGGTGACAATCCCCCCCCTCTATTTACATGCAATGGTTTGGTCCAAAGCGAACGGCTTCCGGAGTTTGGTAAAGAAATCGCCATCGCGTGCACAAACGCGCAGGAAAGCGAATGAAACGCAAATTCGTTTTTATTAGTTGTAAAACATAGTTTAACGCCAACATAGTTTGCAAACGTGAAATAAATGAATACGCTCTCAAATGTGCCATCCGAGGCAGAGTGTGCCCGCCACGTTCGGCACACGCGATCGTTCGCTGCTCTCTGATTGGTTGAATCGTTTTTTGGACATAGCTCGGTAAGTAATTGTCCGATTAATATGAAACCTTGAAAAGGCACATCCTCGGGTCCCCAGCAATATACCTGGCAAGTTAAAAGTATATCGGACCCGTGGTTGTCGAGAAACAGCGGTCACAGACAAACAAACGTACAGACAGAGATTACTGGAATTATAGATAGATGATAGAACCAAGTATTAGCCAGACTAAAGAGTGGAGGTGTAATCAACCTTGGTATATAAATGGAAAACATAATGAATGTGAAAAATATCAAATAGGTATAATTGAAAAGGCAACTGGTAAAAAAATTCACAAAACAAATAAGAGAATTAATTTAAATACCGGTGAATTGGGTAAAAAAGATGGAAATATTTTTGAGTGGACGGAAAACTTTGATGGTTGTCAGGAAAATATATACTTTAATTTTAAAATGGTATGTGGCACTGGAGGTGCTCAAACAAGAACATTGAGGGAGGTTTACCATTTTATCTTAGCTCAGTTAAAATATCTTAATAAAGAACCAAACTCAAACATATTTTTTGTTAATATATTAGATGGTGAAGAGAGTGGCAAGAGAATTAAATTATTTCCCACGCATGAACAAATATTTGTAGGGTCGATGTTTGAGTGGGTTATATTCACCAGATGATATTAAGAGTAAAAGGTCCATAAGGCCAGAAGGATCACAGGTGTTTAAGTGGTCTAATGAATAAGGATAAGGTTCGTAAAGAACAGGGTGTTTAGGGGCAATGAGGGAGGGAAAGAATTAATATGGAAGTGAATGGGTCAAAGATTAATCTGCCAGATGATATGTAGAAGAAGGATGATAGGTCTATAAGAGAAAACAAATATTTGTAGTGTTTGAGTGGTCTAATGAACAACATTAAGGATAGGTACTACAGACAAAAGGTTTATAAAGATGAGGGTGGGAGAAATAGAGGTGTTTATGATTTTTGAAAAAGACAAGGGGGTAAATGACATTAGATAGGGATTTCCCATGTTAAACGGAGGTGTCCCAGAAGCAACATTATTACACTACTTATATATATATATATATATATATATATATATATATATATATATATATATATATATATATATATACGTATATAAAAGATGTGCCATGGATAACCTTTTTCATTTTTCTGTACAGCTTTTTCTTTGTTCTGTACACTTGTTGTACCTTTTTCTGGACAGCTAGCTGTTCTGACATGACTTTTTTACATCCCGAAAGAAGGTGATTTGTACTTTCTGTTTCTACCTTGGAGAACCTACACCTGTCTGATTGACTCAGTCCTGACATCTTATTAAAGTCAGTGCTATAGTGTCCTTGGTCATGGGCATTACTTATGATTTGTTCTCCGTCCCCGTTGGGCTGATCTATTCTTAGCCATTCCAGTGATCCTTTTTTGTCTATCCCCAATTTGTCCAACTCTTTTGGATTTTAGTCTTGTGAGCTTATGCAATTGAGCAGTGTCCATAGGTAAGTCTGTGAGTGAGTAAGTGAGTCAGTGAGTCTGAAAACACTTCAGTCATTATCGCTTGAACCAAACATACGGTATTGATGAAACTTGGCCACATTCTTCATATCTGATGCCTAGCGAAGGTGTATTGACCGCATCAAAATCTGCGCTAATTAAGGGGAATTAAGGGTGTGGGGGGGAGGAAGGTGAGGGGGGTTGGCCCCCCCCAAAATAGGTATTTGCTCTCTTCTCCGAAACTACACACCGACTTTTGATGAAACTTTGCCACAAGCTTCATATCTGATGCCTAACGAAAGTATATTGACCGCATCAAAACCTACGCTCATTAAGGTGGGGGGGGGGGGGGGTTATGGGGTGTTTTTGACCCTGCCAAAATAGGTATTTGCTCTCTTCTCTGAAACTACACACACGATTTCAATGAAACTTGACCACAACCTTCAACACCCGTGATGCATCAACGTTTGTTCATGGTATTACAAATATCAGGGTCTGTGGGGGGTTTGAATGAATGTTGCTGCTGATCTAGGTTAGCTTCAGGACCCGTGGTCCTATTTTTAATATTTACCTGCTCTCCTTTCGTTCTCCCAGTTGTCGGTGTACATTGTTGATATTTCAATATATATATATATATATATATATATATATGTATGTATATATATATATATATATATATATATATATATATATATATATATATATATATATATATATATATAACTAGATGACCCATGACCCGTTGGGTCAATATCAGTTTGAATAGATATGAGAATAGAACTAAAGCGAACGCTGGACATCATCAGGGAGATTATTTGGGCCAGCAAGCCATAAGGCTCACCTCTCCAGCGTTCTAAATCACTTACCTGTGACACGTGATTTTGGCCCTTATCTCCGATCACGTTTTTTTTTTTTTTTTTTTTTTGTTAGAAAAAACACGCGATCCCGTGGACGACCACGATTTCGTTGTCAGAGGACACTTCTGATGATGATGTTCTTTGTCGACGATCCGCCATTTACATAAACTCGCACGTTCTCTTTCCTCTTCCCTCGACTGAGCGCCACATACAGCTGACCATGCTGGAAGACCGGTTTCTCCAGGTAGACCAGCACATTCTCCATAGTTTGCCATTGCGCCTTATGGATCGTCATTGCGAAGCAGGATTGTATGGGGAACTGGCAGCGCTGCAAAGGGATATCCTCAGCTTACGACAGATTTAGTCGGATCCGAGGGAGCATTACAGTTTCGCCTTCAAACGTTGAACTTATGATCCTCGCAACTATAATATTTCGAAGCATGTCCTCAACAATCATGCGCGTCCTATTGCAAAGTTTCGGAGGGTCCAAGTTCCGCATCAAAATGATAGGGGATCCTTTTTTGAGCTCGAGGTTGTGCGGCGGCAATCCCGAGACTTCAACGGAATCTAGGAATTCCGTTGGGGAGTGCGTCGCATCAGTACCCTCAGTCACACTGTTAAACGCAGCATACTCCTTGCTAGCACCAGGGAACCTTGTGATGCATCTTGAATTGATGTTTCGCATCATATCATTGAGGGGCATTAATATAGACCTTGCTGAAAAAACCTCCATCGGATTGGCGAATGATGGATATATGGTATCGATGCACTCATCGAGCCCACTCGCTGTCAGCAGTATATCCTCTGGCAAATCTATCTCATCATCCGCATTTTTCTCGATTCTATCCTCGCCGATGTCGAGCAAAAATCTTGAAAACTGCCCACTTCCGTCGGTCAGTCGCATATTAGTTCTCAAGTGAAACATTCCAAAGCTCTGCCATAAGTAGGACTTCTTTATGCACGCATTCTCAACGTCAGCATCACACCCTCTTTTCACCATGGGCAGAAGTTGACGGAAATCACCACAGCATATCGTCAAGATCCCTCCAAAAGGCTCGTCTTTGTCACATACATCACGCAATGTGCGATCCACAGCCTCGAAACTCTCTCTCCTGATCATAGGACACTCATCCCACACGATGAGTTTTGTACTTCGAAAGAGGTCTGCGATAGTGGAATTTCTATCGATGTTGCATACGCCATCTTCCCTCGGTGTCAGAGGGATTTGGAACCTTGAGTGCGCTGTTCTTCCACCAGGCATGAGGGTAGCAACTATGCCAGATGAGGCCACCACAAGGGCAACTTCTCCACTCGCTCTCACTTTAGAGAGAATCAGGTTAATAAGAAACGTCTTCCCTGTGCCCTCCAGGCGCGTCAATGAAAATCATTGATGACTGAATCGTGCGGATGTTGCTATTCGCGTCCATAGACGTGAGGTGTGATTCGTTGTCCGCGTCCGTAGCGCCGTCGGAGGGTTGATACGACATTCTTCCTGCAAATAGTATTGTGTTTGTGCTATCGTTTTGCCGATCATCAAATGACAAATAAATTACATTGTGAAAATGAAAGATTTCAAATAAACCTATTTAAAGTGTATGCGCATATAAATAATAAAAAAAATCGAAGAAATATCTCTCGGTAATTTCCTGAAACATATTTTACTTCCGGGTAATAATGTGGGATAAAATAACGAAGATATATACTGTATGCCTGTTATTTTAGGTGGTGTATTTTCGTATATCAACGTGGCGCGATTTTTAAAATATATCTCTGCAGTTTCCCGTGTGTGCGTGAATGTTCTCAATTATTTCTTTTACCGAGTCTAAAACCATCGATAAAAATGAAATCAGATGGAAGCGTTAATAATAAAAAAAATCGAAGAAATATCTCTCGGTAATTTCCTGAAACATATTTTTGCCGATCATCAAATGACAAATAAATTACATTGTGAAAATTATAGATTTCAAATAAACCTATTTAAAGTGTATGCGCATATAAATAATAAAAAAAATCGAAGAAATATCTCTCGGTAATTTCCTGAAACATATTTTACTTCCGGGTAATAATGTTGGTTGAAATAACGAAGATATATACTGTATGCCTGTTATTTTAGGCGGTGTATTTTCGTGTATCAACGTGGCGCGATTTTTAAAATATATCTCTGCAATTTCCTGTGTGTGCGTGAATGTTCTCAATTATTTCTTTTACCGAGTCTAAAACCATCGATAAAAATGAAATCATATGGCGAGTTAGATTGAACATAAAGGCGTGAGAGAGACTCAATGGCCTTGAAGATACAAGCCTTTCAGAATTCATTTCGTTCTATAAACGGAAACTTTCATCGGATTTTCTTCCCGTTTTTTTTCAACCGAGTCTAAAACTATGTTAGCGACTGTGAAAAATGAAATGATATATCGAATTTGATTTTAAATAAAACTGAGAGAGAGAGCAAGACACCACGGGCCTACAAAACAGGGCTCAAAGCTATGCGAGTTAATAAAATGGTGGATATTACTACTCTCTCAAAGGGGTTAGCCACGCCCCCGGACCGATCGAATGTTACACACAAACACGCAAGATTTCAATTTTATAATTATATAGATATATATATATATATATATATATATATATATATATATATATATATATATATATATATATATATATATATATATATATATATATATATATACTAGCAACGGTACCCGTGGGAAGCCCAAATGAAAAGGCAAAATATCACAAATTGAAGGCTTTTTTTTATTTAAAAACGATTCATATAAACATCCGTTGAATCATATCACATGCACATCATCAAAATCTAAACAGTACATGGCGCCCATTTTGAAAAAATATTGAATTCTGCAAAACGGAAGCGGCCGCTACACCTGTTTCTCAGTCGCTTTGCACACGCTGCCGTGTTACTTCGGAGCCGCACGTTTATATCGGAAGAGCTCGTCAGGAGTCGATCTACTCTCTCCTGGTACTAAGAATTTCAACAAAAGCCACATCACTGTTCATATCGGTAAATATTATTCCATCGTGTTTGGAAAAACTGGAAAATTGGAAAATTGGAAAACTTGGAAAAATTGGAAAAACAATATAGCCTATTTTACTCCAGGGGGTCCTAGGATTACCCACCCAAATATCGTTGTGATCGATTCAGCCGTTTTTGTGGTACCTTCGAACAGACAGACAGACGGACGGACATTTGATGAATTATTATCATAAGATATACGTATACGATATATATACATATTAGTAGCTCTGTGCCTGGAATATGAAGATAGGAGGGGAGGGAAGGTGAAAAGGAGGGGCAGGGAAAGGGGAAGGAAGAGGGAGGGGAATTAAGGGAGGAGAGGGGGAAGAAGGGCAGGAAGGGGGGTGGGGAGAGGGAGGAGGGGAGGGGGAAGGGGGAGGGAATTGTAGTAGGATGGAAGGGGAGAGGGGAGGAGGACAGGGGAGGGAGGGAGAGGGGAGAGTGGGAGGGGAACCGAGGGGGAGAGGAGAGGGAACGGGGGTAATGGAGGGGAGGGAAGGAAGGGTGGAGGTTAGTAGAGGGGATGAGGGGTGATGGGGAAAGGGGAGGGGGTGGAGAGAGAGAGGAGGGATGATGGGGAAGAGGGGGAACAGGAATGGGGAGGGGGAGAATAGGGTAGGGTAAAGGGAGGGGTGGAGAACAGGAATGGGTTCCTCCTGATTCTACAGTGCTGTATTTGGTAAGTTGTTTGACTGGTACAACTATGTGTAATGATGTAATAATGTGGGTTGAGGCTTATCGGTCGACGTCGAAGAGTGCCGTTCGAGTTTTTGTCCCCTGTCGCACCGCGGAGCGAAAGGGGGACTATATGGTTTTACCCTCCGTCCGTGCGTGCGTACCCTTGTGAGCGGAATATCTTGAAAAATAAATGAACTACTAACTTCTAATCCGGTGTGTGGGTGTATCTAGGCACAAGGAAGAAGGCTATTGAAAAGTGGGTCGCCACGTCAAAATCCAAGATGGCCGCCACCATATATTTCTGAACCTTGTGAGCGAAATATCTTGAAAAATAAGCGAAGTACCAACTTCTAATCTGGTGTGTGGGTGTATCTAGGCATAAGGAAGAACGCTATTGAAAAGTGGGTCGCCACGTCAAAATCAAAGATGGCCGCCACCATATATGTCTGAACCTTGTGAACGAAATATCTTGAAAAATAAACGAACTACTAGCTTCTAATCTGGTGTGTGGGTGTATCTACGTATAAGGAAGAACGCTATTGAAAATTGGGTCGCCACGTCAAAATCCAAGATGGCCGCCACCATATATGTCTGAACTTTGTGAGCGGAATATCTTGAAAAATACACGAACTACTAACTTCTAATCTGGTGTGTCTCCAACCCACTCGCAAATATTATTGACTCTTCCATGTTTTCTGCGTCTTCCACTTTGTCGACTCACATCACTTCACCGACGTGGGACCTAGGCGTCACGCTTGTTATTTTGGATTCTCTTAGTCATGAATTGTGTGTGTGTGTGTATGTGTGTGTGTGTGTGTGTGTGTGTGTGTGTGTGTGTGTGTGTGTGTGTGTGTGTGTGTGTGTGTGTGTGTTAACATAATGGGGAATTACCTGTCCAATGGATTCAACAGATATGTATTTTTCTTGCAGACTTTCAACTTTGAATGGTGTTGGGTGTCACATAGCACAACTCAGTCATCCCTCGTTTCTGATTGGAAATTCATGACCCCTTGGACATAAACGTGGGTTTCAACAGAAAAAACAAATGTCAAAAGTGTGAATTGAGGTTCTCAAAAAGTCCACATCAGTGTGAGGATGTCATCTTTTAAAAACACTTTGTTCAGTTTTATGATTAACTTGTATAATGCCCGTCAAAAATGACGGTTGGAGGGAGCAGTTTATTCGAGGTGCTGCCTCGTGAGCATGCCAAACTCAGAAGCCTCGGCCTAGCGTCAGGTGTGCTTATATATTCTTTATTTATTAGACACCATACTTATGTAAATAAACACTTGTTATAGTATGCATACGTTGCACATCATGTGTAGCGAATTTCACCTCCCTGCACCTTGTATTTATTGTGATTAAAAATAAAAACACTTCTGTACACCGCCCTTGAGGCTCGCTTTGCAAGCCTCCATCTACAATTCCAATAGATTTGACCTAATTACTGTTATTTTGGGTATTTTGAGTCCTCAGGGTCTTTTGGGGTATTTTGGGTCTTTTGGGTCCTCTGTGTCTTTTAGGTATTTGGGGTCTTTTGGGTCCTCTGCATAATTTGGGTCCTCAGGATCCTTTTGGGTCCTTCTGGTCTTTTGGGTCTTCTGTGTCTTTTGGATCTTTTGGGTCCCCTGGTTTATTCTGGGTATTTTGGATATTCAGCGTCCTTGGGGTCTTTTGGGTCTTTGAAGCCTTTTGAGTCTTTTGAGTATTTTGGGACATCAGGGTCTTTTCCATATTTTGGGTCTTCAGGGTCTTTTGGGTATTCGGGGGTATTTTCGATCTTCTGAGTCTTTAAGGGTCATCGGGATCTTCAAGGGTATTTGGGGTCTTTTTGGTCCTCAGAGTCTTTCGAGTCCTCTGAGTCTCTTGGGTCTTCAGGGTCCTCGGGATATTTTGGGTCATTGGAACACTTGGGTTCTTCTGGATCTTTGGGGTATTTTGGGTCCTCGGGGACTTTTGAGTCATCGAGATGTTATGGGTCGTTTGAGTCCTCAGGGTCTTTTGGGTCGTTTGACCATTGTGAACACACAGTCATGTTGAAATATTGGCCTTTAAAACCCTACTCAAATCCCCACTAAAACCCTACTGAAAACTTTAAAAACCTACTCTTATGATGGGGTCCAGACAGCAGACATCTGTACAAATGTACAAACACACATTGTGTTTTATATGGTAGATGTTCTGGGATTAATGATTAATGTGATGAATGTTATTAATACAAAATAGCATTCCCTAAAGTAAACCTGTACTACATGACCAGCTCTGCTGCTCGGATTTAATAACAAAATGGCATCAGAACTTACCTGTATATAAGGTGTGTTGCCTATGTGCATTGTGTACGTATATCCCATATATGATTTCAAAAGGTGTTTCGAAAGTGTGGAATCAGAGGAAATATATATTTATTTTTTATTTTGAGACGATTACTTTGAGGTTGGTGGGATGTCATGGACCAATACAATGCTCCCACGCAGTAGAGATTTAATGCCACCTGACCTTTTTCTTTGGGGACACCTGAAACCAGTGGATTTTTCCATGAGACCACGCACTCTTGCAGATCTCCAAATTGAAATCAGATACGAATTTGCTAGAATCGATGTGTCAATGTTAATATACCTATATACAAGAATTGATGTGCACCACGCATCAATTCACAATGTGAGCAATTATTGTAATAAAATTGTAAAATAAATATCCCTTCGATTCCGGACTTTTGAAACACCATGTACAATGTATTGTCTGTGTCTATCTGTACATTAAATAGCAACTCTGATATATATATATATATATATATATATATATATAAATATATATATATATATATATATATATATATATATATATATATAATTATCGTTAGATTAAATAAGACGCGGACGTAGCTTCAGGACGTCGATCTTTAATTGTCGACAAGCTTTCGACCAACAAAGGTCTGCTCTGAGTCTACAAAAACATCAGGCATGTATATCAGTCAAGTATGTATGGTGATATGTGTGTGAGATGTGTGATGTGTGTATAAAATGCATACAGAAGGAAGAGCCACGCCAAAGTTCACTCACCAGCCCCAAGTTCAACGGAAGTGACCGTTTGCGTTACAGTTAGGGTGCACGTGCATATACAAATATAGAGATATACATACATAAACACACAAGCATATATTCATATCCCATTTATATTCATATAATATATTTATATATTTATATAAATGACATATAAAGGTAGAATGAATGAATGAATGAATGAATGATGAATGAATGAATGAATGAATGAATGGGTTACGGTTAACAATTTGATTGGGTTGATGTGGGAACATGCTTTAGTCATCAAAATTTATGCCATGAGGGACTTTTGTCCGAAGTTTGTGTATCCAAAAGGACTCACGTTTCAGAATCGTGGTGTGTGATCGATTTGTGATTGATTCAATGGCAGAGATCTGAATGTCATTTATAGAGTGATCCGGTTGATTAAAGTGTATCGTGTAAGGTAGAGATTTGCCCTGACTGGTGTGGAAGTTATTGATTTCTGACCGGGTGTTATTAAATCGTATGTAGAGTGTATTTTCAGTTTTTCCAACATATTGTTTGGTGCACTTTTGGCAAGTGATTAGGTATATGACCCATGTAGATTTGCAGTTCATATAGGAGGTGATGGGGAATTTTTGTCCAGTGCTAGAACTACAGAATTTGTTTCCTTCTAGTAAATGCTTGTGAATAATGCATTTGTTTGCTGTGCATTTATAGAAGCCAGGGATCCTAGTTTCTTTGTTGTGGGGCTGTGGGTGCTTTGCTTTTACCAAGAGGTCCCTGAGTGTCCGACCACGTCGAAATGATGTTAGTGGAGGTTGAGGAAATGTGGTGCCGAGTGTTTCTGATTGATGGAGGAGAGGAAGGGCCTTATTCAGAATACTTGGCAATTGGGATGAGGTAGCAGAGTAGGTGGTTACCAGTGGGACACGGTTAGTTGCAGGTTTGGGTTTGTAAGTCAGAAGGTCTGCTCTCGGTATGTGTTTTGCTCGGGTTATTGCTTCTTGCACAGAGTGAGGGTCATAGTTTCTTGCAATGAAGTGTGTTTCTAATTGGCAGAGAGAAGTTTCTTCTGCCATTTTTGTTGAGCAAATGCGTCTTACTCTGAGTGCTTGACTGTATGGTATGCTTGCAATTGTATGTTTAGGATGAGATGAAGAAGGGAGAAGGTAAGAGTGAGTGTCTGTTGGTTTGGTGTATAGTTCTGTTTCGAGTCTGTTATTTTGAAGCGTGAGTGATGTGTCTAGAAAGTGAACTTCGGACCGTGAGCTGTCGAATGTGAACTTGATGGTCGGATGAATCAAATTTAATTCATTTTGGAATTGGGTGAGACTACGGGGGGATTTTGACCAGATGAACTGGATGTCATCAATATAACGATGTCATCAATATAACGTACCCAGGATTTTTCCAAAATGCCGTGATGAGGTTGTGCATTGATCTTGGCCTCTATCATTCCCATGAAGATGTTAGCGTACGATGGTGCAACAGGGGTACCCATAGCGGTACCTTGAGTTTGCGGTACATAGCGGTCGGACACTCAGGGACCTCTTGGTAAAAGCAAAGCACCCACAGCCCCACAACAAAGAAACTAGGATCCCTGGCTTCTATAAATGCACAGCAAACAAATGCATTATTCACAAGCATTTACTAGAAGGAAACAAATTCTGTAGTTCTAGCACTGGACAAAAATTCCCCAGCACCTCCTATATGAACTGCAAATCTACATGGGTCATATACCTAATCACTTGCCAAAAGTGCACCAAACAATATGTTGGAAAAACTGAAAATACACTACACACGATTTAATAACACCCGGTCAGAAATCAATAACTTCCACACCAGTCAGGGCAAATCTCTACCTTACACGATACACTTTAATCAACCGGATCACTCTATAAATTACATTCAGATCTCTGCCATTGAATCAATCACAAATCGATCACACACCACGATTCTGAAACGTGAGTCCTTTTGGATACACAAACTTCGGACAAAAGTCCCTCATGGCATAAATTTTGATGCCTAAAGCATGTTCCAACATCAACCCAATCAAATTGTTAACCGTAACCCATTCATTCATTCATTCATTCATCATTCATTCATTCATTCATTCTACCTTTATATGTCATTTATATAAATATATAAATATATTATATGAATATAAATGGGATATGAATATATGCTTGTGTGTTTATGTATGTATATCTCTATATTTGTATATGCACGTGCACCCTAACTGTAACGCAAACGGTCACTTCCGTTGAACTTGGGGCTGGTGAGTGAACTTTGGCGTGGCTCTTCCTTCTGTATGCATTTTATACACACATCACACATCTCACACACATATCACCATACATACTTGACTGATATACAGGCCTGCTGTTTTTGTAGACTCAGAAGACCTTTGTTGGTCGAAAGCTTGTCGACAATTAAAGATCGACGTCCTGAAGCTACGTCCGCGTCTTATTTAATCTAACGATTATTTATTCAATACAAATGAGACGCCCTGCTCGTACTTTGGAGTTTCTACTATTTCTTACAGTTATATATATATATATATATATATATATATATATAATATATATATATATATATATATATATATATATATATATACAACACAACAAAAACATGCATTTTAAAGGCCATTTTCCCTGCTAGAGCGGGGGTTAGCCTTGCGGTCCCCATGACAATCTTCTCCATTTTGCCCTATTTTCTGCATCTCTCCTTGTTAATCCACTTGCCCGCATTTCTACTTCCACCATCTTTAGCCAAGTCTTTCTCGGTCTTCCCCGTCCTCTGCTTCCTTCTACATTCATTTCCACCACTCTTCTCAACCAGTCACTTTCATCCTTCCTCAACACATGACCAAACCATCTCAACCTGTTCCTCTTCACAGCATCAATCACAGGCTCTATTCCCATCATCTTTCGCAATTCATCATTTGTCTTCCTCTCTCTCAACGATACTCTGCACATCTGTCGAACCATTCGCATTTCCACCCTTTCCAACCTTCGTTGCTGCTCTACGTTCATTACCCATGTCTCGCTCCCATAAATCATAACACTTCTCACACATGCAACATACACCTTTCCCTTCAGCTTCAATGACACTCCCCTCATCATCAGCACGCCACTCAGTTCCCAAAACTTCTTCCATGCACATCTCACTCGAGCAACCGTTGCCGAGTCTGATCCACCTTCTCCATTCAGCATGTCTCCGAGGTAGCAAAATGTTTTCACACCTTCCAGCTTCACGCCGTCTCCAAGATCCAACTCAACATTTCCTCCATCTGCAGCACCCTCTGTGCACACCTTACATTTGAATGTAGCTGCCACACTGGTTAATGACCCTCTCAGACCACTACATTTTTGATGAACCCACTCAGCGCACATTGTACATTGAATGGAGTTCACTCCGACACCCTTCCTACACACAGCACACGGCCACTTCCCAGTTCTTTCCACCTCACCACATGCTTTACCACTTGCCATCACCTTCGTCTTTCCGATATTCACCTTCAGACCTTTTGTCTCCATACATTCCTTCCACGTGTTCATCTTTTCCTTCAATCCATCCATACTTTCCGCAATCAACACCAGATCATCTGCATACAACAACTCCCACGGTAAACCCTCCTTTACGTTCTGAGCCAGCACCTCCATCACAGCTACAAATGGTAGTGGACTTAGTACCGACCCCTGATGCACTCCCACCTTCACCTCAAACTCACCACTGTTCCCGTCCTTCGTCCTTACAGCTGTGCACGCTCTTTTGTACATTGCCGTCACTACTCTGATCAACCATTCCTCCACTCCTAACTTCCTCAATGCCCATGTCAATACTTTGCGTGGTACCCTATCGAATGCTTTCTCCAGATCAACAAACCCAAGAAACAACTTCTTCCTCTTCTCCATGTACTTCTCCTGCAACTGCCTCACAATGAAAAGCGCGTCTGTCATTCCTCTTCCTGGCATGAATCCAAACTGCATTTCGTCGATCTTCACTTTCTTCCTTATCCTCCTCTCCAACACCCTTTCCAATACCTTCATTCCATGCTCCAATAACTTTATCGCTCGGTACGAGCCACACTCCAGAGGGTCACCTTTCCCCTTGTATAGAGGGACGAGGGTACTCAGTTCCCAATCCACTGGAATGCGGCCTTCTTTCACCACCAGATTACAGATCTCTGTCATTCTCTTCACACCCCAACTTCCTGCTGCCTTCAACATATCTCCCACAACTCCCGTCGGCCCTCCGCTTTTCTACCCTTCATTGCTTTTATCGCTTCCTCAACTTCCTTCTCAGTTATCTTCTCTCTGCCGGTCCTAAAACTGGGTTACTCTCTATGTTGCCATCCCATTCATTCTCTGTATTCAACAGCATTTCCATATATCTTTTCCATCTTCCTTTAATTCCATCTGGGTCGACAACGATTTGTCCCACTTCATCCTTCAAGCAACTCACCCCCATCACATCACACCTCTCTTTCGCTATCTGCTTTGCAATCCTGAATACTGCTTTCTGACCCTCTTCCGAATCCAAGCGTTCTCCGAACATTTTCCTACATGCCTCCTGCGCCTTTGCTACCTCTTTCTTTGCAGCCTTCCTGGCTGCCTTATAACTTTCATGCTCTGCTGTTTCTGCTCCCGTACCCTTCGCCTTCAGCCACTACTTGAACTTCTTCCTCTTCTCGTCAATCCTCTTTCCAACTTCATCATCCCACCACCATGTTTCCGAGTGCCTCGGTGGTCCTTTTGTCCATCCACATACCTCACCAACGGGTCCCAACAGACTAGCTTTCATCGACATCCAACCACTTTCAAGCTCAACCACATCATCCTCGAAACTACTCAGCCTCTCTTTTAATGCCTCCCTTACTGTCACCTCTTTCAACCTCCACACCTTCATTCTCGGTTGGTACTTCACCCGCCGAGCTCTCCTCGCACCTTTCACCCTTACGTTGCAGACAACCAAGTGGTGCTGTGAAACAGCCTCCTCCCCCGGGAACACCTTTGTGTCCCGGAGGTGCCCCCTATCTCGCCTACGCACCATCAGGTAGTCAACGGTTGTCGTCGACCCACCTGACGTGTATGTAACAAGCTTATTATCCTCTTTCTGGAACTGAGTATTACAAATCAACAAATCAGCTCCATCAGCAAACTCCAAAATCCTTTCACCTTCTCCATTTCTCACACCATATCCGTAACCCCCATGAACTCCGTCAAAACCATCCATACTCCTTCCCACGTGTCCATTTAGGTCTCCTCCTACCACAACAACTTCCTCATCTTTCACGTTTTCCATCAGCTTCTCTATCGCACACCAGAACTTGTCCTTTTCTTCATCGCTTCGACCAACCTGCGGAGCATATCCCGAGATGACGTTCACCAAGAGCTTTCCAATCATCATTTTCACCATCATCAACCTATCACTCACTCTCGTCACACTCACCACACTGTCTACAAACTCCTCAGAAAACAGGACACCAACACCATTCACGCCCTCCAGGCACCCTTGCCACACAAACTTGTATTTCTGTCCCTGCCTACCCTTCACCATTCTCACACCACTTCCCTTCCATCTCGTCTCTTGCACACAACATATGTCCACTCTTCTTCTGACCAATACTTCCACCACTTCTCCTGATCTCCCTGTCATTGTCCCTACATTCCATGTCCCAAACCTCAGAAACCGATCTCCACTTCGGGCTGTACCCTGCCCATATGTAGTTGTAATTGTCATGGTTCCCTTTTTGAGGCAATGTTTTTATGGCCGGATGCCCTTCCTGACGCCAACCCTCTTAGTCGTCTTTTACGACACGCAGGGATACGGTGTACCTATTCTTATCCAGGGTACACACCGGGAAACGTTTAAAACATGGACATTCTGGGGGGTGGGGGGGGGCGGCGTCAAGGGAAAGATAAAATGAAAATAAACCCCTTCAGCCGGCACTTAGCTTGGCGTCCCAAAGAGTACTTTCAGGAGCTTGGCGGCTGTTGAAACTGGGGTAGCCACTCATGCGGGAAGTGGTCCAAAATGGCTTTGTAGAACACCGCGCGTCGAAGACACAACAAGCGTGAGGCGAGCAGATTAGACGGCCTCCTTTTGATTCTCTACCGTCAAGTCCAATGCGGCCTTCAGCTTCCAAGAGCCCAGCAGTTGTCCAAAACCTCGTGTGGGGAAATGTGGTATCTGTCCGTCGTCTTGTCCACCGTCCACACGCGGCTCCAAGCTCCGGCACGAGGAAGCCCTCCGTCCGCCCGCACGCTTCGCCAGGCCCCGATGCTTTATATGACTTGCTTTATACGCATTGTTAAAAGTAAATAATGACAGATGTTTTCTTTCACAATCTTGCGAGATTTCCAGAACTCCTCGGCGTCAAGGGAAAGATAAAATGAAAATAAACCCCTTCAGCCGGCACTTAGCTTGGCGTCCCAAAGAGTACTTTCAGGAGCTTGGCGGCTGTTGAAACTGGGTTAGCCACTCATGTGGGAAGTGGTCCAAAATGGCGGTGTCGAACACCGCGCGTCGAAGACACAACAAGCGTGAGGCGAGCAGATTAGACGGCCTCCTTTCGATTATCTACCGTCAAGCCCAATGCGGCCTTCAGCTTCCAAGAGGCCAGCAGTTGTCCAAAACCTCGTGTGGGTTAATCGAGATCAACGTTTGTATCTTTCCGGAGCCGTACAATTCCTGGAATTAACGTTTTTGAGCATCCAATGACCGTGCTCTCAGTCCGTGGTGAGAAGGAAGCAAGGCCGCGTCGCGAGCTCCGTAGTTTCAGTGTGCCCCTGCGGTCCCAATATATATATATATATTGTTACGGATCCGGGGGACGGCACTCCCGTTAGCAAGGGGGGGTTAATCCCCTTGTCCTGTTAAGCTGGCCGTGCGACCGGTCCTGGGGGTATGACGTCACTTCCGGTCGGTGGTGAGGAGGGTTGTAAGCCCAATCTGTCCTACTACCTAATTACCACCACCAATCCGTAAGCGAGGAGATACTCCCACCCGGGCCAAAGCGTGATTGGATGCGCCGAGTGAAGCGAGCTGCGACTCGGGCCGTAAACAAGAGACTAAACCCGATTATAGCGTTGGCCGAATCGTGCCCCAGGTACTCAATCGAAAGAAAGAACGCAAATGATCGAATAAGAGAAAACCCAGAAAATAAGAAGAACAAAGAGTGGGTTTATTAATTCTATACAAAAACCCAAAGAAGAGGAAACGAAAGTAATATACAGAAGAAGAAGAGCAAAAGGACACAGGGCAAGCCTTAAAACAGTCTTATATTATCAACGCCCCAACAGAACAAACAGACGAATAGGGATTGGCAGGAAGGAATGGCTGGAAGGAGGAGAAGGTCCAGGCAGGCTGGCAGGGCAGGAAGGTCTGGGAAAATGCACAGCATCGAGGTTGGCTCCAGTCCACGCTCCGGTCCACGCTCCGGGCTTGAGGCGAAAAACCCGGCGGCAGCTGCACGTACAGTATATGTTCACGCGGGCTGACAACGTGAATAGATGGCGTAATGTCAGCTGGCCCACTCTTCTGCCTCACGATCCTTCGCACTTATCTCTCCTCTCCTCTGATCTCCTTCTCACCTCATCTCCTGAAGCAGTCCCTCGCAGCCGCTTTTATTGTCCGTTGTTGTATCAAGCCGCCGGCTCCGATGACACGCCTACCGGTCGGCTCACCTCAGCCCTGGTTGGCCGACAAGGGCTCGCTGGCTCCACCTCTGATGGTGAGTTGACGTGCCACACCTTGTTCTGGTGTCCCGCCCCCTTTTTCCTCGGCTTGAGACCGCGTGCGTAATGGCGGCTTGGTGCCAGCAAACAGCCCAAGGCAAACGGCAGCGAACGCTGCCCTACCGCTACTTCACTTTGAAGCACGGGAAGCGATGGTTGGGGAGATTGAAGGGGCCTATCTTATTTGATTAATGCAACGCAGATTCAACTATTGGGAACAGATCCTTAACTGAAACACATAATAATGAAATAACTACAGAGAGGTCCTATGGTGCTCTACATGTTGTACATGGACTAACTAGGGTGTGATCTTTAATAAAGCCTATTGATGGGGATATCTACAGGGGATCATTTATAAGGGAACATTTACTAAAATTTACAAAGTGAAGGTTCTAAAAACCGTAACTATATATATATATATATATATATATATATATATATATATATATACTAATTAAATCTGAAGTATGCTCCATTAAATTATTGCCGGATATTGCCTCTAATGTTTGGGAGAATAGCCAAAGATAAAGGAAATGTGCAGCCACGCGAGAGAAACTGTAAAACCATTACCTTTGCTTCGGTGTTTGTGATTTTATTCCATACACTGTAGTACTTGGCAAATTGTTTGGGTATGTAAGCCTACCTCAATAGGATAGGGGAGGGGGGCTTATAAATGTTTTAGGGTTTGTTTCTACAATTAGTGCCCCCAATTTTTAATGGTATTTTTAATTATTATCTTCTTATTTTTGGTATTTTTTCATTTTTGTGGTTCCCCCTAGGAGTATTATTTTTAATGGTATTTTCTATTACTATTTTCTTATTTTTTCTGTTTTTTCATTTTTAGTGGTTCCCCCTAGGAGTATTATTTTTAACTAGCTGAAACCCGTGGAACATCCACGGAAGGGAGGATGTGGTGTATGGATAGAGTGTACCATTATGGATGGCATAGGGGATTTGCTTGTCCGAGTAAGAGTTAGGAAGAAAGATGAGAATGAAGAGTGCGTATATGAACAACGATCGCCGACACCGGCACAAATGCATGCTCTGGATTGTCCACTCAGTGGACGGCTTGCTTTCGCCTTTGCCTGTCCAATCAGCGGACGGCTTGCTTCGCCTTCGCCCAGCAGACGCCAATACGATGGCGTCGTAAGATGGCGTCGTATCGGCAGTTAATCGGATGCTTTTGGGCCCCAACGTTGGCTAATTCAGATTTTTCGAGTATGGCTGTACGTGATAAACAAAGAGCGCGGTTCGTAGATCGTAAATCCATTAGTGCCATGGGCATCGGGTCACTGGGTGTGCCGTAAAAGGGATAACAAAGTCGAGTCCTTACGGTATTGTTATATAAATTATTAATAAAGGCCTCAAGACCTATTCAACTTGAATTAAAAAACGCGACATTTCGGCTATTCAAGAACACATTTGTAACCTGTCAATCAAAAACGGAAAATGTTTTGTTGATCGTCTTCTCAGCAAAACGTGTCGACAAAACCAAAGGAATATTCAGGATTTTCACAAAATCACGACAACTTGAAAGATACGCCAAAAACCTGAGGTGAATTCCGGTGATGCAGTCATCTTCTTCATCTGCGCCTCATTTTCTTCATGTGAAAATGAATCGATTTAAAATTCCATAGAACTGTGTCGTTTATGTATATTTTTATTTCATTACATTCACGTAGTTTCACATTCTTGACCTCGTGGAGCTTCAATCTTTTGTGGTTCAAAAAAATAAAATAAAGATGGATTCTTCTTCATCGCATCGCATTCTCTTCCTGTGAAACTGTTTCTCCATTTAACGTTTCCAAAATCAAAACTTCAAAAACTTCTTCACTTCGATTCGAAAAAACTTCAAACTTCAAAAAACGTTTCCAAAACGTCACTCCATTTAACTTTATTAAAATGACGATAAAGACGTTTCCTTATATATCCTAATTTAAAATGTTCAAGGGAATAAAAAGACCATTTGGTTCACACCACCCATGTTCACACCACTCAACTGTCCAATCAGCGGACGGCTCGCATCCCCTTCGCCCAGCAGACGCCAATACGATGGCGTCGTAAGATGGCGTTGTATCGGCAGTTAATCGGATGCTTTTGGGCCCCAAAGTCGACTAATTCAGATTTTTCGAGTGTGGCTGTACGTCATAAACAAAGAGCGCAGTTCGTAGATGGTAAATCCATTAGTGCCATGGGCATCGGGTCACTGGGTGCGGCGTAAAAGGGATAACAAAGTCGAGTCCTTACGGTATTATTATATAGATGGTATTTTCCATTACTATTTTCTTATTTTTTCTATTTTTTCATTTTTAGTGGTTCCCCCTAGGAGTATTATTTTTAATGGTATTTTCTATTACTATTTTCTTATTTTTTCTATTTTTCATTTTTAGTGGATACCCCTAGGAGTATTATTTTTAATGGTATTTTTTATTATTATATTCCTATTTTTTCATTTTTAGTGCTTCCCACTAGGAGTATTATTTTTAATGGTATTTTCTATTATTATTTTCTTATTTTTTCTATTTTTTCATTTTTAGTGGTTCCCCCTAGGTCCTAGGGGGAAGTATTAAAAATAGGAGAATTAGGGCCTAGGAGTATTATTTTAATGGTATTTTTTGTTATTATTTTCTTATTTTTTCTATTTTTTCATTCATTCATTCATTCCTTGGAGTATTAATCCACCATTTATGTTTTTCTCCCTTTTTCCTGCCAATTTCCAATCTGTTTCTCGGATCTGGCTAAGACGTTCAGAATTAAATTTTGCATCAAGAATAGGAATAGAAAGTATGTGGGGTTGACATTTTTTTGACCTTGACCTATTTTAAGGTCATGATCTAATTATATACAATTTAATATTCTTTACCAAAACTCGACTAAGGTTTGTCCGATTGGATCGAAATTTCCCTCTAGAAAGCCTAGAGTCACATTTACACTTAATTACACCCTTCAGGTTAAAGGTCAAGGTCAAATGGCAGTTTGAAAAAAAAACGCGTTTTGCCAATGCATATCTCAAAAACCGCTTGACCTCCCCAGATTTTCTTGCGTCATAATAGCGTACCTGCACTGAAGAAAAACCAGATATTTATTTCGTTTCCTTGACCTACTTTTATCTGATTATTATGATCGAATTAACTAAAAACACGTTTTTTGATGATAACTTGAATAATTTTCCTCCGATTTTCATGATGTTGAGTTTCATGGACAGACTGTAGATAGGACCACATTTTCTT
This sequence comes from Myxine glutinosa, assembly GCF_964187855.1. NCBI lineage: Eukaryota > Metazoa > Chordata > Myxini > Myxiniformes > Myxinidae > Myxine > Myxine glutinosa. Next base: position 17,986,963 of record NC_136271.1, read on the forward strand.
AAGTTATACTCTATCCGTAAATGGTGAGGGTAAAGGTCGTATTTTCGTCCGAAAATAATATTGCCATCATTGTATCGTGGGAATGGAGGCTTTCCCTTTATGATCGCAGATATTTAATTTAAATTGTTATATAATTATTTTCCATATCTATCCAATAACCATGAGATATTTAGTTTTAATCAATATCATACGTTTGCCAACACTTTGAGCAGACACTAATGATACTCTTGTGTTATTTTTACTCGCATATCATGAATACAACTCCAACTACTACTACTTATTTTAATGGACTCAATTATTCCTACATTATTGTGGGGTCAGCTGGGGAAAATGTTTCGCCCAAGTCTTTCACCAAATGGCTGGCCAGGCCTGATGTTCAAATTAAGTTTCAGGAATTGGTATTTAACCAGGATGAGAGTTAATAGCTGTGTCAGGATTCAAACCCAGGATAGACAGCTCGAAGGGGAATGTGCATACCGCTAAGATACCCTTACCTATATCAGGAATGTAACATTGGGTACAACAATTCAGGTCCTTCTGGAGAGCCTGATGAAAACCTCTTCACTTTCAGGAAGTAAATGTATGGACACCTGTAAATATACATCACCTTTTTATAAAGCATCCTTTTACAAAGAATACTGTAAGATCAGGTTTCTTGTTGTTGATTCTAAAAGTTCTAAAAATTCTGTTGATTCTAAAAAACAAATTTGGTTTCTTGTTGCTTTGCATTCTCCGTCTTTCGGCCAAATCCTGCTGTTTTTTCATTTCGGTGTTGCATGCTGTTGCTATTTACTGTTGATGGTACCAGCATGCTGTTGCTGCTGACATGCTGCAACATGTTGACATGTTGACATGACAACATGTTGACATGTTGCAACATGTTGCAACATGTTGACATGTTGCAACATGTTGCAACATGTTGACATGACATGTTGCAACATGCTGTTGCTGGTGTTGAGTACCAGTTCACTGGTAATTCCCTGTTTGTCGCTAAAGGTGGCAAAAAGGGTTGGCGTCAGGAAGGGCATCCGGCCGTAAAACATTGCTTCAAAAAGGGGACCGAAAAACAACAACAACCACGGTTCCCGAAAAAGGCCAACCCCCGCTTTGCAGGGAAAAATGGCCTCTAAAGGTGGTTATTTATGCTGTTGCTATTGGTTTTCAGAGCAGGATGTATTTTCAGAGCGAGTATGCACAAATGGACTGGCAGTGGAAGTAATTTAATTTAATTTCAGTGGCATGCATTGCCAAGAAAATCGTCTTTAGCAATCCAGGATCTGGTCAATGCCATTTCACAATGTGTTCAGTCTATAAGCAAAGCGATTGTGGCCTCTAATTGTATTTGTCGTCTGCTGGACAGGCATTGATCATTGCCTCACTAACTCTATTATTTCAGTTGTGGAGTGCATTTTGTGGCCCATATACATATAGGGCAGGTAGCACATGGAAAGCCCTGCAATATCATTTTGATTGCTGTCTCGACCACACACTGAATTACATGTTTATATCCTCCTGTATTTGTTCAATTACCTTCCAAATGTTTTATATCACTGATGGATGTAATTGATGGATATATGTGAATGCATTTCACTGGAGACTCAATGCATTTACATTTAAACAGAGGATGGGACAGAGAAAGAGAAAAACAATGATATTCTCAACATAATATTGGAAAATGCCAGATACCATTATTCTTTACAAGTATTTTGTCCCTGAGCATTACTGTGAATTTCGCCATGTGCCTTGCTCTTTAAAAAACTTTTGTTCTACTTGTTGCATTGATATTCTAAAGTTTGGCAGAAACAATTTAAAACTGGAATGGCATTTGGTTGAGAGTATACCTCTGCCAGGCTCAACAGTTTATGTATGTATCCCTGAACGGATCTGGATTCGGACCTCAACCAAAATCCATTCGGCTTGTTCGTGTCACCTAACCAACTCATTCACCAAGTTTTGTCATAACATCATAACTTTTTGAAATGTCATGTTATATATCGTTTTTGGACCCATATCTCAATGGTGAAGAATCACTTTAAAAATTCTCATATCCGGATCCAGATGTGGATATCCAACAAAATCGAATCAATTTCTCTTTAGGAGACATCCAACCTGTCCACAAAGTTTCATCCGAATCTGTCCATGACATTTTTGAGATATCGTGCTATATATCGGTTTTAACCCTATCACCCAACGGAGAAGAATCACTTTAAAATCTTTTGGATCCGGATCCAGGTTCGGATCTTCACGAATATTGAATAAATTAAATTGAAGCCCATCCGCGTCCACTTTGTATTCGGACTTCTTCTTCTTCAGCATGATAAACATGACGAAAGCAGCTAAAATTATACAAAAAAATTGACGATGTTCAGCGACCTTCACCTTTTAAACTAAAAATCAATAGGCTTCAGTGACCAAATATGCAAACCCTGCTCAAATTTCAAGTCAATAGGATGGAAATTGACGATTTTGTGATCCTGAACTTTGACCTTTTGATCTAAAAAAAACAAACAAAAAAAACAAGAAGGTGTCATGCGGAGCACGATACATGCAAAATCCTCCCCCCACCCCCAAGAAAAAAAATTCCATTGATACAGCAAATTGTCCATTTCATCAAGATTCAAATTGACAATCTTAATCATAGCTTGGGTCAACAAGAAGAAAAGTGACGATTTTTCAGATGAAAAATGATAATTTTGGAAGGTTGACCTTGAGTTGACCTTTGATCTTTTGACCTCAAAAATAGTTCGTTTCCCTATTTAGTGACTCAATGTGCAAATGCTGTTCAATTTTCAAGTCAATTGAATGAAAATTGAGGATTTTACAAATATGGCCTATGTTGACCTTTTGGCCTATGTTGACCTCAAATATACTTGGTGGTTGAATTCAGTGACCAGATATGCAAGTCGTCTTCAAATTTCAAGTCAATCGGATGAAAATTGAGGATTTTAGAAATTTGGCATATGTTGACCTTTTGGCCTATGTTGACCTCAAATATACTTCGTGGTTGAATTCAGTGACCAGATATGCAAGTCCTTTTCAAATTTCAAGTCAATCGGATGAAAATTGAGGATTTTAGAAATCTGGTCCATGTTGACCTTTTGGCCTATGTTGACCTCAAATATACTTGGTGGTTGAATTCAGTGTCCAGATGTGCAAGTCCTCTTCAAATTTCAAGTCAATCGGATGAAAATTGAGGATTTTAGAAATTTGGCAAATTTGGTGACCTTTGGTCTATGTTGACCTTTTGACTTTTTGACCCCAAAAACATTAGGCTTCTCAATTGGGACGACCTATACAACTTGGTGAAGTTTCGTGACGATTGGTTTAGAATTGTGACCTGTAGGCCGGTGACAAACAAACAGACAAACAAACAGACAGACAGAACCACAAACACAACCGACCAATATACTTGAAAAATCTTCGATTTTGCAAGTAACAAGCAGCTTCTATCTTTTGATTGGTGAGCAAATTCAGTTACCCAAATGCAATTTCTAAAATTTCAGGTCAATTGGATGGAAATTGATGATTTTATGTGACACTGACCTTTGACATTTTGACCTTCTCCGTATTATCATTACTAGCAACGGTACCCACCCTACGGGTGGGGCTTCAATTGGGATGCCCAAATGAAAAGGCTAAATATCAGAAATTGAAGGCTTGTTTTTATTTTAAACGATTCATATAAACATCCGTTAAATCTCGATCGGTGCAGCCGTTTGTGCGGCACCCGGGAAAATAACGACATGCGTGAGCAAGTATCAGCAGGATGTGGCAGTGTCGGAGTCCACGTTTCTGATCCTCCTTCATGCCGAAGTAGCCCACCACTTCTCCAAGCATTCCGCTCTTCAGATGCGCCATGAGAGTTTTAAGCTTGATACTGAAGACGCGTGCAGTTAGTACTCCCGATGTCGTATGTACTCCCGATACGTGTTTCCTTCATTGTAAAAACTACCAAATCAACAGTTAAAAGGATTTTGAGCCGATAGGTATTACGGCCTTGGCAAGATCGATGGAGACAGCAATCTGTTAGCATATTCACCGCCCAAATAGCTATGTGGAATTCTCTCATGTGGAGATTAAACTAATCGTGTTCACAATCGCTATGTCGTATGTACTCCCGATACGTATTTCCTTCAGTTGAAATGGGTTAGAATTCTCTCAAACAGGGATTCAACCCGTGTCCTTATAAAAGGTCTTTGTCCGAGGTCACCGAGTTTGATTGGTGGAACTGTGCAGCGATCGGTGCAGCCGTTCGTGCGGCACCCGGGAAAACAACATCGTCACAATGAGAACAATGAACGTTATGCAAACGCGAATGTTATGCGTGAGTCCAAAACTGAGAATGCTGGAGACTAAAGCTGAAATTGGGAAAACTAAATAGCCTATTTTACTCCTGGAGATCCCAGGATTATCCACCCAAAATATCGTTGAGATCGGTTCAGCAGTTTTTACAGTACCTTCGAACAGACAGACAGATGGACGGACATTTGGTGAATTATAGTAAGATAAAGCAATTTAGTGAAAATTTGGTGACAATAGCTCAAATGGTAAAAAGGTATGGCCAGGACAGACACACACACACACACACACACACACACACACACACACACACACACACACACACACACACACACACACACTGTTACGGATTCGGCACTTATTATTATTACTGCTGTTATTATTATTATTGTGGGTTCTAAGTATTATGGGTATTGTTGTTTAAGGGAAATGGTTATTGTGGTTAAAAGGGGAAAAGCGCTCATGGTAAAAATGAGACAGGAAATCGGATCGTGGCCCGGAAGGAAAAAGGAAAAAGAAGAGGAAGGCGTGGAGAGAAGTAAAAAGACGATCTTGGTTGAAGCTCCGTCCCGAGCAGTCGAGCGTACAGTGCGAGTGAACTTTGAGTCCTTGAAAGGAAGTTCGTGCGATAGGTGATATCGCTGGAGTGCTGTGGAGCCGGCATAGTCGGGTATCTGCATTGAGGTTCCGGAGTATCCTTGCCTCGAAGCCCCGGCTCGAGTGAAAGCCGTCCGCCATTTCGCCACGCGCGCTGCCTTCAATGAAAAAGGTTTTTGTCGCGTCGGCCGGGCATTATACCCCGGTGGGTTGCCGGGGACGGCTGTGCAAGAAAGTGGCTTTTGAGGATTATAAGGAGACTCGCTGATTGAACCGCAAACGTGTACGTCGGAGCGCGTCTTTGGGAGGTTTTCCATTCCACCGCTATTTTGCTGGGTGTTGGACCACGTGACCTCTGGGTTGCTTCGATCGTCCACGCCTCAATTGATTTTGATCGGACATTGATCCAACGATCGTTGGAGCGAATCGACTTCACCTTGGAGGGGTACAGAGACATTGGGGGAGTGCCGTGAGTTTGGGTTAAAGGACTAGATAAGGTGGTACCATCTTAAGATAGTGATTGTAGGGTGAACTGCTATTATTATTTGTGTCGTGATTCCGGTGTGATTTATAATATATTATTGTTTGTTCATAACCCTTGGTGTGGTTTCATATTATTGATTTGATTGTTTCATTTGATGGTTTCATTGAGGGTTTCATTATTGATTGATTTCAACCAAGGATAACATATCTTTCTGCCGGGGACCCTCTCGGGGTTCAGAGGTTTACCGAGACCAGGGGATAGGGGAGGACCTCGTAACAACACACACACACACACATACAGACACACACACACACACACACACACACACACACACACACACACACACACATACAGACAGACAAATATACAGAAGTGATTGCAAAACCCCGTCTCCTGCTGCACACGGGATGGATTAATGATTGAGATCTAAGGAGAGTCGAGTCGAGTTGGTATTTTAATAGATCTCATTGAAAGACCAGGCATTGATGGCAGGATAGCTTGATGCTGACCTTTGACCCTTTGACCAAATTATTAATTTGTCTTCTCCATCTATCTATAATTCCAGTAATCTCTGTTTGTACGTTTGTACGTTTGTACGTTTGTTTGTCTGTGACCGCTGTTTCTCGACAACCACGGGTCCGATATACTTTTAACTTGCCAGGTATATTGCTGGGGACCCGAGGATGTGCCTTTTCAAGGTTTCATATTAATCGGACAATTACTTACCGAGCTATGTCCAAAAAACGATTCAACCAATCAGAGAGCAGCGAACTATCGCGTGTGCCGAACGTGGCGGACACACTCTGCCTCGGATGGCACATTTGAGAGCGTATTCATTTATTTCACGTTTGCAAACTATGTTGGCGTTAAACTATGTTTTAAAACTAATAAAAACGAATTTGCGATTCATTCGCTTTCCTGCGCGTTTGTGCACGCGATGGCGATTTCTTTACCAAACTCCGGAAGCCGTTCGCTTTGGACCAAACCATTTCATGTAAATAGAGGGGGGGGGATATAATTTTAGATATAGATATAGTACGGGCAATGCCCTAGTATTCTCATAATAAAGCTTTGTTGAGAATTTGATAACAAAAGGTGAAATGGTTAAAAAAAGTTACGACCCGAAGAGAGACACACACGCACACACACACACACACACACACACACACACACACACACACACACACACACGAGTTGCAGGTCATGCAGTCTCCCTCTCGCCTGGGAAGGGGAGGACTGCGAGCTGTGTTGAATAAATCAGTTGTGAAACAGTAATGATTGACTTTAAAATGGCAGCTTTGATGGGATGAGATGGTGGTCGGTCTCTCTATCTCTCGGTCTCTCTCTCTATCTCGGTCTCTCTCTCTCGGTCTCTCTCTCTCTCGGTCTCTCACTCTCTCTCTCGGTCTCTCTCTCTCTCGGTCCTGCAGGGAACTGAGCTCCACCAGATCCAGTAACGTGCCAAATACAACAACTTTGTGGGCAGCTTTGGTGGGGGGGGGGGGGGGGCTGGGGAGGTGCCCGTGGCTTGAAAAAAAATTTCGACTAACCCATTGAGGAGGACACATGCACACAGCGAGGGGGGCCTGGATTTTGTAGACCCAAGTGGAAGGGGCACTGAAATTTAGCGGACACCCGAGTGGAAGAGAGGCCTGATATTTGGCGGAACAGAGTGGGAGGAGGGACTGAGATTTGGCAGACCTGAGTGGGAGGAGGGACTAAGATTTGGCAGACCCGAGTGGGAGGGGGGTCTGAGAAAGATGAGGACCGGTAGCAGTTACGCATGCATGTACACACATACACACACATACACACACGTGAATGGGTCGTGATTTGCACGTACACATGCACGATTAATTATGGTTTATATACATGTTTGGCTTTGATTTTGCTCTTGGTTTTTATTTTGGTTTTGCTTTGTCATGTTTTGTTTTGTTTTGCGTGATATCATATGCTGTGTTTTGTATGCACACATATTTTAAGTGTTATATACACATGTACATATTGTGCACATGTTGTATTGTATACACACATTATGCGTGACATGTACAGTGCTATGTTGTGTACACACATATTGTGCGTGACATATTGCACATATTTTGTGCGCACACACACACACACACACACACACACACGTGATTGCAAATCCCCTTCTCTCACTGCGTTGCTGATGGAGCGGTAAATTTTTATTTTCAAGATACAAGAAAAAATGTATTTTATTAATAATTATATATAATATTAATAATTATATCACGTTATTGAAATAAATAAATAAAACTGACGTTTCTCAGACTATTGTGAGTATCTCATTGTTAGAATGTTTTGATTTCCCTTCAAATGCTTTTCTGATAAAGTATCTACAGTATCTCATAAAGAAAAGTGAAGCCCTCACTAAAATACAGAATGATTAAAAACAACATTCTTTGCTCACCACCTTCATCATACTATGTATGGGACCAGTCACATCAATGATTGGTGTATTTTAAAACGTTCCCTTTCTCGTGGCCATCTAAATTTGCCCTGAGGGCATTCATTAACCACAGTATGTGGACCAGCATCACATGTGGAGTAGACCTGGAGGAGTAAGCAGATCATTAGTGAGCCGGCTTGGTTTTTACTGACAATCTACGTTACGGCAGTTCTCCCGAAACTACCTTGACTTCTTGAATCTTATGATCTGAACCCGTCATATTGCTGCCTCCAGGCGCATTTGAATCCACGACCTTTTGGATGCCAGTCCAGTGTCATCATCAAGAAGCCATCAATGTCCCCAAAATAACTAATTGTGGTGAACTTGGCCTCCTCTTTGTGCTTGAGCCTGCATGTTTTGTTCATCTGTAAATGCTTCAAACTTGACTGAAGTTGCATTTGCTTTCTTGATGGTGTATTTTAGTGTATGAAGTGAAAATTCAAGATTAATCTCAGATAGTAATTGTCACATTTGGGAGCAAGGGGGGGATAATAAGAATGGTCATTAAGGGAATGAATGGTCATCAATTGACTCTTCTTTTCTCTCTCTCTCTCTTTCTCCTCTCTCCCAGGATGATAACTGCAAGCAATGTTTGAAGATCTGCTGTGGCTCATGTAGACCAAGGCCTAGTGGTTTGATTTCAGTAAATAATTCTCAGACAATCCGCAAGATCCCAGACTAGCACAAAGATATATATTGTATATGATCTGCCCTACATTATTCATTTCCTACTTTGTGTCGCTCAACTGATTGAGACAACATATCATGCATACAATTCACTAGTGCATAAACAAAGATCAGCATATAGTGAGATTGACGTAGATCATTTTAAAATCGTGGCCATTTCAGCAACACATGGCAATGATGGATGGAAACACAGCCTGTGAACCCGTTCAGAGAACTGTGAGATCTTCGGGAAATGGTGCAGACTCACCATTTGGTTGCTCTACAAAGGACTTGAGATGCCTCATGGAATTGCGAGGTGGAGAAGGCCTCCAGAGGCTGAACGAATATTATGGAGGCATTCATGGCCTCTGTGAACGACTGAAAACTTCACCAACTGAAGGTGGGTACTGGCATAGTGTCGGTCAGGCGCTCTCTCTCTCTCTCTCTCTCTCTCTCTCTCTCCCCCTCTCTCCCTCTCTCCCTCTCTCTCTCTCCCTCTCTCCCCCTCTCTCTCTCTCCCTCTCTCCCCCTCTCTCTCTCTCTCTCTCTCTCTCTCTCTCTCTCTCTCTCTCTCTCTCTCGCGCCCCCTGCTGGTCGTTTGTATGCTGGTTGTACTGTCATGGCGTCTGCTTGTGGAGGCCTGTGAGTGCTCTGTGTTGTTGCTCCATCCCCCCCCCCTCCCCCCTCCCGTTTTCCCCCCTCTGTGTCCTTGTACCTGTTCGTGGAGTCTTCCTGGTGATTCCCATATACGTTGAGACGGGAGAGAGAGCCGGAGAGCACAGGGTGATCGCTGGTAAGGGTTCGCCGTTTTTGGGCGTCGCCCGATCGGTGTTTGCTCCTTCATCTTAAACCTCTATTTCCTTTTTTTCCTTTCGTTTATCCTTCCTTCAGTTTGTTTTGTTGCCTCCCTTTTCCGAAGTTAGGGAAATCGGAGAGGTCTGATTGCTTCCCATTCCCGGAGTTCGGGTAGGGAAGATTGTATTATATATTCACCCTCCCCGAGTTGGGGAGGGGTTGTAAGTGCAGCTGTTCCAGCATGGCAGCTGCACTATCTCGATTTACGGCCTTTCAGAGCCTGACCCGTAAGCACGGGTTCTTTTGTGTACCTCCGGAACGTGAGGTTAGTGTCGAGGACGTTGTCCTCGCAACCGGTCGTGTTGTCGGGATCGACAAGGTTGTTGCCGCTTCACGGATGAACAAGCGGATCGTTATTTTTTTGTCCGACGTGGATTGTGTCCCACAAATTGTCGAACAGGGTTTGACAATCGATCCAGATTTATTTGTAATGATTTCCCCACTAGATAGCCCAGCGATAAAAGTCGTGATATCAAATTGCCCCCCATTTGTATCCGACGATGTACTAATTAAAGAGTTGTCCCGATACGGTACCATCGTGTCTCGTATCTCCATGATTCCCTTTGGGTCACGAAACAACGATTTAAGGCACGTGGTTTCATTCCGGCGGCAAGTGTTTATGATTTTAAAAAATTCCCAGAAGGATTTAAACCTTATAATAAAATTAAAACATCAACAGAACGAATATACAGTGTACGTGTCCACCAACGTTCTAAAATGTTTTGGCTGCGGACAATTTGGGCATGTTAAGCATGACTGCCCCCGAAAAGAGAATTCTCCACAAGTGCAACCTCCCCTCCGAACCGGGAATAAGCAACCCCCCCACCTTCCCACCACCGGTCCAAACCCTTCCACCACTGACCCAAGCCTTCCCACCACCGAACCAAGCCCTCCCGCCGCCGAACCAAGCCCTCCCACCACCGACCCGAACCTTCCCACCATCGACCCAAGCCTTACCACCACTGATCCCAATCTGTCCACCACCGACCCAAGCCCTCTTACCACCAATCCAAACCCCCCCGCCGTACCCCCTTCCCCTCCCCTTGAAACAGGGGCCCCTCCCTCTACTGAAGGATCTAATTGCAGCCATCTCCTGTTAACTATAGATCTCCCCCCCCAGGCGACATCGTCCAATCACAGCTTGTTGCCTGCTATAACTGATCCTACCTCTCCCGCCGTGGTAGCCGATGGGAATCCCCTCCCGATGATCACGTCCTCCCTCCCCCCCCCCCTCCCCCCAAACCCTTGCAATCTCTTCCCACTAACCAGGACGAGTTTCAATTAGTCTGCCCAAAAGGAAAAAGACATCTGCAAACAACAGATGAAAACGGTCATCTCTTTAAAAAACCTACAACTGAAAACCGACAGCCCCCCCTCTCTGGCCTAGATTTGTCCCTCGTCACAGAAAATCGTTTCTCGGTATTGGAGGACATAGATGTGGATGAATCCTCGCCCTTGTCTACTGACCTAGAAACTGATATGGTTGAACCGCAAAAATTAGTACCCCCCCCCTGCTCCCCTGAAGATGCCCTCCCCGTCCCCCCCCTCTATGGACTATGCCCCATCCGATAACGTGGAGGGATGTGATGACGGTGAGGAGATAAATGATGAAAACCAGTGTGACACACCATCTGAGCCATCTGATATAGATGACTCTGTTAGTGAATGTGGTAGCCTCAAGGAAGAAGAAATCCCTCCAATCCCTCCCTCCGAGATAAAAAGGTTTCTTAAGGACACATTCCGAAAAAGGAATGTTGTAATAGAAACCTTTTTTCCGGAGCTACCTGATTTTATACATTCCGCTAGACTGATGGTAAAACGGCCCCACGTTTTTAATTTCAATTCCTCCCAACGTCACCGTTTAAAGAAGTGGTCGCAAAAAGCTAAGAATGAACTGCTATCAAAAAATTGAGTGGTGGTCACTCCTCCTTATAGCTGTAATGAGTTTTTCCATTTGTAGCTTGAATATTAACGGAGGATGTAGCTCTGTCCGCAAAGTTCAAGTAAGGGATTTTTTATTACAGAAGAAAGTTGACATTGCCCTCTTACAAGAGACCCATGCCAACGACTACTGTGTCGCAGAGTGGTGTAGGCTCTTCCCCGGCCTGTCCTTCTTTAGTAACGGTGACTCCCGCAAAGGCGGTGTCGCAATAATTCTTAGCCCCTCCTTTTCGCCTTCATCGCTTAAATTCGACGAAATACACAAGGGATCCCTAGCATCCCTAGAATTCCACTACTGTGGAAAATTCTATACTATTTTTAATATCTATGCCCCAAGTACGCCTGTAGCTCGGCGAGTTTTTTTTAATGACCTTGGGACACACCTAATGTCCCTCGACAGCCAAAACGCCCTGAAAAACCGAGACAATCATGTTTGTATTGGTGGAGATTTTAACTGCACCCTTCAACCCCAACTAGACAGGAACAGTGCAGAGCCCCATCCTGCCTCCACAATCCCTCTCACCAAATTTTTAAAACCAATGAATTTGACAGATATATGGCGGGTACAGCACCCATCAATCAGGCAATACACATGGTGTCGATGCATTCAGGGTAATATTGTACTTGCTCGCTTGGACAAGTTTTATATTAATCCTCCACTTGAACGCCTCGTTCTGTCATCCAAAATTTGCCCATCAGGATTCTCGGACCACAGCGCAACATTTCTCAAAATTTCTGCCCCCTGCCCGAAACACAAGAGTGCTTTTTGGAAATTTAATAACAACTTACTTGATGATAGTACCTTTAAGGACATTTTTCCAGAAATTTGGAATATTCTGGTTGCCTCCCAAGGGAATTTCTCAAACCTCAGACAATGGTGGGATAATGCCAAAATGCACATCAGACTATTCTGCCAACAATATCGTGCGTATGGTGTTCAAGAGGAAAGAAAAACCACAACCTTACTTGAAGATGAAATCCTGGAATTACAGGAACAGCTTCAGGGAACCGCAAGTGTGAGCTACCAGGGAATGAGGCAACAAATCCATGGAAAAACGGCCTTACTGAATTCCATATCCGAAAGGCGAGCACAAAATGCTTTATTGCGCCTGAAGATGAGGTACATACACGACCTTGATGCTCCAACCAAATTCTTCTTCAGCCTTAAAAGGGGGGCCTCTTCGTCAATGATTACACGCTTGCTCCATGATGGGGAACTCCTTTATGAAGATGGCAGAATCAGGGAATGTGCCCGGAAACATTTTAAACAACGGTTTATGCGGCATGACATTAACCAGGATGCAATATCGGAACTTGTTTCTAACCTTCCAACATTGGCGGAGAATCAGAAGCAGCAGTTGGAGGATCCTCTTAGGTTACCTGAGCTCACCGCTGCCTTGAAGGCCTTAGAACCTGATAAAGCCCCTGGACTGGATGGGCTGACAAGTGAATTTTTCCAGTTTTTTTGGGACACCATTGGACCTCACCTACTGCGGGTATTGAATGAATGTTTAGAGGATGGACAACTGCCGTGGAGTTGCCGGAGAGCAGTCACCACCTTAATTCCTAAGAAAGCGGACACTCAACTTATAGAGAACTGGCGTCCTATTTCTGTTTTATGTACGGATTATAAAATTTTAGCCAAAGCCTTGTCTAATCGAATGAAACCTTTTATGAATGTACTAATAGGAGAACATCAATCCTTTTGTATTCCTGGACGTACTATTTTTAATAATATCTTTCTTATCCGTGATACCATTCGGTTTTGTAACAATTTTAATATGAATGTTGGTCTGTTTTTTATTGACCAAGGAAAAGCCTTTGACTGTATTGACCACATGTACCTTTTTAGAGTTTTAGAGAATTTTGGGTTTGGACCTATTTTTATCTCGTACGTTAAACTTTTGTATTGTAATATATCCAGTGTTCTGAAAATTAATCAAGTATTGTGTAGCCCCATTGCTGTACAACGGGGAGTACGGCAAGGTTGCCCGCTATCTGGACTTTTATACTCTCTTGCCATCGAACCTCTTCTGCTCCAATTACGTACGCACATTTCTGGCTTCACTGGATCAATTCTTACCACACCGCTAAAAGTCTCTGCCTATGCAGATGATGTCTGTATTTATATAAAAAATAGTGCTGACGTCACTGCGGTGGCTCAAGCACTAAAAACATATTGTCAGGCTTGTTCAGGCCAGGTAAACTGGAAGTAGAGTGAAGCCCTTTGGATAGGACCTGGAGATTGCCCGCCAATTGTCCTACCAGGAGGAGTGAACTGGCAGAAAAGTGGCATTAAATACCTCGGTATTTTCCTCGGAGACAACACCTTTGAGCAACAGAACTGGGTGGGATTACCAGACAAGGTAATGGCAAAACTGGCCCGCTGGAAAGGACTTCTTTTTCAACTTTCGTACCGCGGAAGAACTCTCGTCATTAACAATCTTGTCGCCTCTATGCTATGGCATAAGATGATATGCCTACAACCGCCCGGGAGCCTTCTTATTACACTGCAAAAGAGCATTGTCGACTTTTTCTGGAGCGGGAAACACTGGCTCCAACCCCCCGTGGCATACTTACCACTCACTGAAGGTGGCCAAGGTCTTATTGATATCCGCAGCCGGATTATGGTCTTCCGGCTTCATATCGTGCGCCAACTTGTATATGGAGATGAAGCCCTACTCTGGAGGCCTCTGGCTAACTGCATATTACAGCTTACATGCAAGCTGGGTTACGACCGAGAACTTTTCTTGATGAACCCTCATCAAATCGATTCATCCTTGCTGCCCACCTTTTACCAAGGGGTGATGAACGCCTGGCAAGCCCTGTCCTTTTCCCGTGAAATGGCAACATACAACACGGAAATGTTGATGAATGAGCCCCTATGCTACAACCCCTTCCTGGAAAACAGCTTGAATAATAGGGGACTCGTTCAACGCTTTGTTGATGCCAAGCTGCTGCGAGTGAAAGACCTCATGACAGAGTCTGGGAGCTACCGGCTGAGTGCTGCCGCTGTGGCACAAAAAACCGGAATAAAATCTGTCAGGATCATCTCTCGGTTCCTTCAAGGGATATCCACAACGTATCGTAATACCTGCGAGGAACTTGGCCCTTCCCCCGAGGAAACAGCGGGTGACTTCCCCAAACTCCTAGTCTTCAGCCCGCCACTTAATCTGTCCCCTGGCCTGAACAGCCCTGATGATACTGCATTATCCCTTCCCGCCTTTCCAAAGAAAACTTTGTACAACGCGTACGTTAAAATTTTATACGCAAAAACATTTTCTGGGCACCCGAGGCTTCGATGGCGGGATGTTTTACCCCCAATACCCCCCAATTGCCCCAATTGGCGAAGTTTTTATCTTTTGCCTACTCCAAAGTATGTTGGAGATATTCAATGGAAACTTGTACACTGGATTTTACCTTATAATGTTTTACTGAACCGGTTTTCTACTGCTAACTCTAATCTATGCCCTTTCTGTGCATCCATTGAAACCCTACCGCATATATACCTTGAGTGTGAACGATTGCAACCTCTTTTTACATTCCTTCAGGAACGCTTTGTGAAGCTTGGTTCCCTCTTCAATCACAATGTTTTTATTTATGGTGTTTTAGGACCGTCTTCCCTTAGGAATGTGGTTTTAATGAATTTTTTAATTGGCCAGGCCAAGTTTGCAATTTATAAATCCAGAAAGAAAAAAATGGGAAACGCTTCTGACTCGTCATATGATGTACTGCTCACCTTTAAGGCTCTTGTAAATGCAAGACTAAAGCTAGAGTACCGGTTTTTTAAAATGAACAAGAATTTAACATGTTTTAAAGAAAAGTGGGTTTTTAATGATGTCATATGCACACTTGATGATGATGATTTGATAATAATTTTTCCTTGAGACCATTTTTATTGTGCTTTGTTTCTTTATGACTGAACATTACTGATTTTTTGTACTCTTGTAATAAAAGGAAGAAACAGTCAGTCTCTCTCTCCCTCTCTCCCTCTCTCTCTCTCTCTCTCCCTCTCTCTCTCTCTCCCTCTCTCCCTCTCTCTCTCTCTCCCTCTCTCCCTCTCTCCCTCTCTCCCTCTCTCCCTCTCTCCCTCTCTCCCTCTCTCAATTTTAACTGCAAACCCCACCTTCCCTCCCTCCCAAATCCAAGACTTCATATATTACCGTCACAGATATGCAAAGTGGATGTGTATTGTTATTAAATGATTATATCTCTGAAACAGCTCACCCTATATAGACTAGACGGATTTCTGAGAAATGTGAACGTCATGTGCATTTTTGGGTAAAAGTTGGGATCCTCACTTTTTAACATAATTAGGGGATGCTAAATTCGATTAAGCCGGTTCCCAAGCCGAAGTTTGAGTTTTTGACCTTCTAATTAGCATAAACAAAATGGTCGCCAAATTGCCATTTTTGGACAATTTATTTGAACAAGCATTTATATATCATGTACATACATGCAGCTCTTTTACTTTAACTTAACAACTTTTACCCCAAAATGCACCTAGAAGCTTATACATGGCCTTTTTCATAAATCCGTCTTGTCTATATCATGGTTGGTGACATATTGAAAGAGACATTCAAACTGATATTGAAATTGGACACTATAAAATGGGAAATGGTTTTAATAAGACAATGTTTCATACAACCATTTATTCTAAAATTAAGTATACATGGCCATGAAGCACAAACATTCAGGAATGTCACACATGTTATTTTGCCAAACTACATCAAATTCATACAAGGGGTCTGATCATCACTCTGTTGCTGACAGACACACTGATGTGCACCTCAACTCTGAATAGCGACATTTGCAGCGTCGAGTCTTGCATTGTTTCTGGCATGCACAACAAATCATCTCGAGGCAACTTTCTGGGATTGGACTCAGTGACACCAGAATCGGCTCTAGTTCTGAATCACCACGTTTCCATCCCATTTCCACAGGTGCAAGAAGGTCAGGTATGGCACAATGAGCATTTCTCCATACCATGGCTTGATAGTGTACTCGCATCAAATGGAAATGAAGAGCATCACTTGTCAGTAACATTGCTTCTGGTTTACCAGTCTTGGAGAACAACATATGTCGTGCTGAATCAACATAGGTTGTCCTGTGCACATTATATATTCTGAAGACGAACGCTTCTGCAGATTTGATTGTCTCCTCTGTGAGTTCACCAATGCCCAAGTACTTCAGCAGTTTATGGTGCTATTTGAAGACTTTCCATGATGTTCGTTTGGTGTGATTTGCAAAATAGGAGGTGGTGTCACACCCAGTTAATGCGTGAAATGGTAGCAGTGCTGTGGACAAACTTCTCGGTAGATTGTTTAAAACAGCATCAATTGGTGTATAACACATGGAGCTGCATGTATATGCATGATATACAAATGCTTGTCCCAAGAATGTGTCCAAAAATGGCAATTAGGTGGCCATTTTGTTTATGCTAATTAGAAGGTCAAAAACTCAAAATTCGGCTTGGGATCCGGGTTAATCGAATTCAGCATACCCTAATTATGTTAAAAAGTAGGGTTCCCAACTTTTACCCAAAAATGCACCTAGAGGCTTATACATGGCCTTTTTCCATAAATCCTTCTAGACTAATAGTGAATTTTCCTTGTCTCATTTCTGTGTTTGTGGGTTTCGGATATAAGCCCCGTGAGCTCCGCACAGGTAAGCACCATGGTTTCCTCGCCCACGCACGACGGACTGACCGCCAATTTTCGGCTTGATCACCTCGGAGAAAAGACCGACTGGCTATCCCTCCAAGGCTGGTCTTCATTGGCCGCGGACTTGAGAGTATTCTATGAATACCATCTAGTTACCCTCTCCAGAGGAGAGGGTATTGCATTTGAGTCCGTTTGTCTTTGTCTGTTTGTCTGTTTGTTTGTTTGTCTGCACAGAATAAATATGATTTTCTCTGCAACCGTTGGTCCGATTGACAGGAAATTTTCACCATAGGTGCAACTCCACCTGTACAATTTTTTTATGATAATAAAATTATAATATCCACCCATGATAATTATCCACCTGTATAATTATGACGTCATAGGTCATGTGGTTCGCCACCATCTTGGAAAAATCGAAAAACTTTGCACCTCTATATCTCGGAAAGCGCTCAATATAAAAATTTGAGACTTGGCTCATTGTAAAGAACTCTCCATGAGGAATAAAATATGTTAATGATGATGTCATAGGTGCCTCCATTATGACGTCCTAATTCGACAAGTACAAAACTTCATCCTATCAAGATGAAATTTCTTGAGCATAATCTAGGAATAAATTCGTTTAGAAAAAAATAATAATGATGACGTCATCGGTCATGTGGTTCGGCTGCCATATTTGTTTTAACACAAAAGCCTTGAAAACCACTGAAAATACATCCTAGTGAGGGTTTGCAATCTCTGATTGCTCTTTTTCTTGTTATATTTTGAATAGGCCTGTGTCTCATTCTGCACTTCTCCAAAGCCCCATCAGGGTGTACTCGCTTACAAGTGAAATCATATTAAAACATAAAACCAACATTATCATAAAACCATCAACCTTAAATCAATGATAACAATATTCAAGCTGGGGAATTCAGGCTGACAATAGGCCCAGGAAATTATCCCTATTGTACCTTTTATTAATGAACAAAAGACTACTACGACTAATCTTACTAGAATTCACCAAATGTCCATCTGTCTGTCCGTTCCCAGGTACCGCAAAAACAGCTGAACCGATCGCAACGATATTTTGGGTGGGTAATCCTAGGACCCCCTGGAGTAAAATAGGCTGTATTGTTTTTCCAATTTTTCAAAGTTTTCCAATTTTCAAATTTTCCACTTTTTCTAAACACTATGGAATAATATTTACCGATATGAACAGTGATGTGGCTTTTGTTGAAATTCTACAAATACTGTTTCGATTTTGATGAGAATTACGAACCTGCCGCGAATGCGGAAGTGGACAGATGACGGCAATGCGCGGGTTTGATAATATCCCAATACAACCGTCATTCAATCGTAATGTTAAATTGTTAAACGTTAATCGTGTTAATCGTTTTGTTAAAGTATCAATTAATGATTGGAATTGAGTGAATACAATTACGATTTTGAATTCGTAATTGTATTCACCCAACCGTACGGAACTTCACATCAGGATTTAAATATTTGTTTATGTCACGAATGTTGTTAAAAGTTTATTTTTTATATTAATGCTATTTAATTTGTGATTGGAGTTATGTTGTTTGGAATGAAAAAAGAGATATCGAGTTCAAGTGAATGACGGAATGCCGTGACAGTTTCTACTTTCTAAACGTGAATTCGCGGATCCCCATATGCAGATTCGCCATTGACTGGGAATGGAACACACGTACCTGTTTGTTTGCGAACAGGTACGTTTTTCATGGAAGTCCTTCACGAACTTGCTGTCCATGTCTGACGTGCGACTGAAGGTGCTACAGGAATGTGGAATTTATTGGTTTCATGCTTTAGCATTCACGGTTTCTGCATTGTCTGTTTGCTTCTGGCCTCCCACCTGTGCGGAGCACGGGTACCTCACTAGTTTATTTAATGGGCCCATTTATTAATCCCACCTTCTTGTGGGGTCGCCTGGGGAAATGTCATTGGCCCAAGTCTTTCAAGAACTGGAAAGTGAGGTCTGACGTTCGACTGAAGGTGCAGGAATTTGTAATTTGTTCAGGATGCCTCATGTACTCATCGTGAAGGATACCTTAACTGGCAGATGGGATTCCCTCAATGTCACACTTGAGCTGAAGAAGAAGTGTCACATTGCATGAACAGTTGTCTAACTTGTACCAAAAATGTTGAGTTCAAAAAGTCTCCATTTACCAGCTGTCCAGGCCGAGATGTCGATTTTAGTTGTCCATGTACTTCAGGCTAATCTTCTGTCGGGCCTTGTTTACATTTCAATAAACTGAGGCTCTTGCCGTCTGCAACACCACAGGTCTCAGCGGCAGCATGGCGGACATGGAGAAACGCTTGCAGACGTTTGGTCGCAACACCATTCCCCCACAGAAGCCCAAGGCTTTCCTGCGTCTCGTCTGGGAGGCTCTACAAGACGTTACCTTAATCATTCTGGAGGTTGCTGCATTGGTTTCACTTGGACTTTCCTTGTACCCAACACCCAAGGACATCCAAGCAGGTGAAAAGTCTGATAATCTGTTTAACGACAAGACTTGCTTTTGGTTCATGTCTTCGTCATGCGAACATTGATGCTGCATGTTGTAATGGATATACATACATATTTTCAAGTGTCAGTTTTGTTTGTGTGTTTGTCCGTTATTCTTTCACGGCAGAACCGTAGCACCTCAAGGCACCAAATTTTGGTTGTAGGTGGGAAAGTGGTACAAAATGGACCCCTTGGGTCATATGGACCCCTTGGTATATTACACCAGCAGCTGCTGCCATCTTGTGGCTGTTCATGTTAAAACATTCCTTTGTGGATTAGCAGAAAGTAACAACATGGTGGCCATCCCTATCCAGTCTTGAACTCGAGCTGAACCATCCAACATTTTGACACCTACTAGGATCTATCGGTAGGTATGTGAGAAAATTGTGTTTGTGGTGACAGAGTGACTCATATTTCCTAGTGTTACTGCATGCTTTTAGAGTACTAGGGCATGCCCGTACTATATCTATATCTAAAATTATATCCCCCCCCCTCTATTTACATGAAATGGTTTGGTCCAAAGCGAACGGCTTGCGAGTACGGTGACAATCCCCCCCCTCTATTTACATGAAATGGTTTGGTCCAAAGCGAACGGCTTCGGAGTTTGGTAAAGAAATCGCCATAGCGTGCCCAAACGCGCAGGAAAGCGAAAGAATCGCAAATTTAAGGAAATGCCCGTACTTCCGTAAGGAAGAGAAAAGAAATGAAAAGGAAAAACATTCCAAACCGCGAGGGAAAACAACACGGCACGTCGACACAACAACGTGTCCTGTGATTGGCCGTACGTCGCTGCCAGTAGCTGCCCCCCAAAAAAAGCTTTCACCGTCCGGCGACTGAATTTAAGGGGAAAAATAAAACGCTCTTCGCTTAAAACAACGCCCTTCGCTCTGACTGAATTGGGACAATGTTTTTATGTTTTTAATTGAATTACTATCCGTAATGGCGCACGCTCTCACGGGAGCTCCGGAAGGTCGTATATCGCAGTTACGATGAATCGCAAATTAGTTTTTATTAGTTTTAAAACATAGTTTAACGCCAACATAGCGCCAACATAGTTTGCAAACGTGAAATAAATGAATACGCTCTCAAATGTGCCGTCCGAGGCAGAGTCTGTTCGCCACGTTCGGCACACGTGATAGCTCGCTGCTCTCTGATTGGTTGAATCGTTTTTTGGACATAGCTCGGTAACTGCTTGTCCGATTAATTTCAAACCTTGAAAAGGCACATCCTCGGGTCCCCAGCAATATACCTGGCAAGTTTCAAGTATATCGGACCGGTAGTTGTCGAGAAACAGCGGTCACAGACAAACATACATACAAACATACAAACATACAAACATACAAACATACAAACATACACACAGAGATTGCTGGAATTATAGATAGATAAGTCAGTCACTAAAATTGACCTTTGAAACATTCTGCCCAGTACATGTGGTTTCCAATGATGTCAGGTTTTCATGGAGGTCGTTCATGGGGCAAAACGGTCCATTTCCCTGGGGTAAAATGGCCCGTGGGGTACCATTTTACCCTTTAGTGGGCCATTTTACCCCATACATGTTTCTTATTTTTGTTACAAATATGTAGGCCTATGTATACATGTAGGCCTACCCTATATGTATGTATGTATGTATGTATGTCTGTATGTATGCATGCTTGCATGCTGGCTGGCTGGCTGGCTGCATGCATGCATGTAACTTATACATATCTACTTATACCATGTCATTTTATGCACTGAAATATAAGTTCATCTATTGGGCAGGGTGCTTCATGATTGTTGTCTGCTTTAGTTAGTGCTGTTCTCACCAAGTCGGGTAATGAGGGTTAGGAATAAGGGATTATGGGTCATCAAAATGGTCACTGTTTGAATTTTGATTTTCTGTGGAAGTAAGATAGAAACATTGGACCTTACTCTCACAAAGGGGCAGGGTGATTGGACCAGCCTCCTTATACTAGATGGACACAAAACACACACCCAGAACCTTGATGTCATCACCATGGCTAAAGACAATGGGGTATACATGTTGAGCATTCCACCACATTGTTCACACAAGATCCAGCCATTAGATGTCTCATTTATGACGCCACTATCTACATATTACACGCAGGAGGTGGAGAGGTGGTTGAGGCAGCACCCGGGACGATGTGTGACAGTATTTCAACTGGCCAGCCTGTTTGGGACTGCATATCGCAAGTCCGCTACAGCCGAGAATGCAGCAAATGGGTTTAGGAAAACAGGTATCTTCCCAGTGAACCGCAACATCTTCCAAGATCACGAGTTTGCTCCAGCGACAGTTACAGACCTCAACCAAAATGAACCAAGACCCATGGATGATAACCAGAGACCCCTTGAAGATGCCCATAGAGATGCTGATGTTCCTGCTCCTGGTGTTAATGCTGCAAGAGGCCCTGAAGATGCTGTGAGACCTGTTGGTGGTCCTGCACCTGATGTTAATGCTGTGAGACCTGTTGATGGTCCTGCACCTAATGGTAATGCTGCGAGAGGCCCTGCAAATGCTGTGAGACCTGTTGATGGTCCTGCACCTAATGGTAACGCTGCGAGAGGCCCTGGAAATGCTGTGAGACCTGTTGATGGTCCTGCACCTAATGGTAATGCTGCAAGAGGCCCCGAAAATGCTGTGAGACCCATTGGTAACACTCAAAGACATGCTGCTGTTCCAAGACCTGCTGTTGCAAGCACCAGTAGGGAGTTCATTTCACCCTTTCAAATCAGTCCCCCACCTAAGGCTACTCCTGCTAAGGGTAGGCCTACAACACGTCAATCAAAAAGGTCAATGTCAGAGCATTTAACATCAAGCCCATACAAGAAACGACTTGCTGATGCAGCTGAAGAAAAGAAAAGACAGGAAGCACAGAAGGCAGAGAAGGCAAAGCAGAGAGCTGAAAAAAAACCTCAGAAGCAAAAGAAAGTTGCAGAAAAGCCAAAAAAGAAGATAGTGAAGGGTAAACGGGCTATATTTACGGCACCAGAAGAATCTAGCGAGTCTGAGGATGATGATGGAACAATGTGCTTATTCTGCCGGGAAAGTTATAGTGTGATAGGAGAAGGATGGATAAAGTGCACAGTCTGTCGTCTTTGGGCCCATGATGGTTGTGCAGGTGTGGATGAAGAAGATGTGAATTTCATCTGTGACTTTTGTGCCTAATTATGTGCATAATCTCACCTTGTAGTCTGTAATTTTTCACAATAAATATTATTTCAGGTTCAAAGTGTTTTGATTGGTGACTCTGAGGGTAATTATTATGTTTTTCAATGGGGTGACCATATTACCCCACGGGGTGACCATATTGCCCCATATGTGGGGGCCATTTTGCCCAACGTGGTGTACAAAATGGCCCACTTAGCACATTTTTGGTCTTTGGTTCTCACCAGTGAATGGTTGATTTGATTCTAATACCAAGTAATTTGTGTATTTATAATGGAATAATGATTGTAAAGACACTGTCTGATTTCAGATATACTGCATCATTTTGGATAAAATTTCAAAGAAAGCTTAAGTGTGCCATTTTGCCCCACCTTCCCCTACTTTAGAATGTGGGTAAGGTTTTAAGGTACAACACGTTAGCCTTTGCGTCCGGTACCGTCCATAACGATGTCCATCAACCTCGTGTTGGAGTTCCAGCATGTTGGTTCGAGTTGTGAATTTCAAACTCAACGAGAAACGTTTTATTCAAACATGCAAAACATTTCAGAGAAACTCAGCCATGACACTTCTTCTTATTCTAGAGAGATAGCGTGAACATTGGCAATATACACTGCCCAGATCTTCAAACTCATGAGAAACTATTTATTCAAACTCGGAAAATATTACGGGAAAAGAACCCGCTTCTGTCTTCTTCTTCTTTAAACACACACCCACCTGCTTGTGTGGTGCGACGTGCAGTGCCTCCTCCACGAAAAATGTTGTGCTATTTTATTTCCCCCCGTTTTTGTGCCATCTGCTTTCATTATATGACCCGCCACTTCCACATAAATACACACATAACCAGGATGAACCATTTATGTTATGTATCTCACTGATGGACTGGATCTGGATTCGGACCTGAACCAAAATCGAATCGGCTTGTTCTTGTCACCAAACCAACTCGTCCACCAAGTTGGTCGTAACTCGTCCATAACTTTTTGAAATATCGTGTTATGTATCGGTTTTCATCCGATCTCTCAATGGTGACGAATCACCTGAAAATTAAATAAATCTCATGTCCGAATCCATATTCAGATGTTGACCAAAATCGAAAAGA
Organism: Myxine glutinosa; assembly: GCF_964187855.1. Classification (NCBI taxonomy): domain Eukaryota; kingdom Metazoa; phylum Chordata; class Myxini; order Myxiniformes; family Myxinidae; genus Myxine; species Myxine glutinosa. The sequence continues at coordinate 18,010,703 of NC_136271.1, forward strand.
TTCGTCCTTGTCACACACACAACCTGTCCACCAAGTTTCATCCAAATCTGTCGACAACTTTTTGAGATATCCTGCTGTATATCGTTTTTGGCCCCGTCTCCCGAGTGATAATATTGATTCTGCCTTCCGTTCGTCCGTACGTACGTCCGTACGGGCTAAACCTCGTTTTTCTCTGCAACCACATGTCCGATTGAGACGAAACTTTCAGGGTAGGAGTGACACCCATGCAGAATGTTTTTATGATAATTGTGACGTCATATGTCACGTGGTATAGCAGCCATATTGGATTAAAAGCCAATAATTAAATAATTAAAGAATTATTTCTCGGAAACAGCTGAATGGCAAAATTTGAAACTTGGCACATTTTCAAGTACTCCCAACGGGGAACAAAAGCATGATAATGATGACATCATAGGTGAAGTGGTATACCAGCCAAAAATGTTTTAATCAAATTCCTTATCCTAAAAATCTGAAATTGCATGCACATGATCTATGACCCATTTGTATTGAAATATTACATTTATGATATCATAGGTCACATGGTTTGGCAGCCATTTTGGATTGAAGGAAAATATTAAATAATTATATATTTCAAACCGCTCACCCTATCGATGCGGAATTTTACAAATATCATCTAACAGCACTGTTGCATGTAGTTTGAAAATGATGATGTCATAGGTCACGTGGTTTGGCAGCCATCTTGGATAGAAAAACGAACCTTATCCAATCAACACTAAACTTCACAAACGTGATCCACTACCCATACATATGCAGAGTGATGGCATCTACCCGTTGTGGGACTATGCGGAGGCATATTGGCGACACAGTCGCATTGTTCTCGTTGCTTATGAAGTAATGTACATAGTAACCAAGCTTGCTCCGACACCCCTTATAACCTTCAACATACAGATTGTGGTGAAGCTGTCAGTGGGGCTGAAGATGAAGGAGAATCCAAAGCTGGCTGGATAGAAGGCACGGCCATATTTTTGTCCGTTGCCGTCGTCGTTCTTGTAACAGCCTTCAATGACTGGAGCAAAGAGCGCCAATTCCAGGGACTCCAACGACGTATTGAGCAGGAGCATCGCTTCACTGTGTTGCGGGCATGCTGTACAGTACAGGTTCCCATCAATGACTTGGTCGTGGGTGATGTGGCACAGATCAAATATGGTAAGTGCAAGCAAGCCATATTCACTCTTTTCGGGATTTCCACCACCACCACCACACATATTACCGTTACCACGATTTTTTGCTTTGCCAGGCCTATGAAAGTGTACAAAAAGTACAGTTAATTATGTGGTTCAATGTACAGTACACGTTGGGTCTGTTATTTGAAGTTGAATTGACAGACTATTGATGCTGAGTGATTGATACAGTATATTAACAGAAGTTTGGTACAACACAACTTTAAAATACAAGAAAACAAACACGACATAATAAGAATAACCGAAGCTTTTTGTGCTGAGCTCCTCAAGGTAAATCACAGCAAGAGAAAGAAGGAAATGAAAGAGCGTGCATATATAAGCATGTCTATGTAAGATCAACACCGATTGGTTCATCAGTCATGATGTAATTGGTAATCTGAACACCAATTGGTTGACACAGTCACCACCATCTCTGGCTCCGATTGGCTAAAGTGGAGTTGAGAATGATGACTCACCTTTTGCGCCAATACCTTAGAGGGAGGGGAGATGGGGTTCCCCCAAAGCCAAGGACTCACCATTTTCAGACAAACCATAGACAGTTGTCAGAGCAACACCTTTAATCATTCCACGTGGTCCACCAGCAACACCGTGCAGTGAAACTTCCAAAAATCGGAATCACTGCTCACCTCCACTCATTTGTTCTTCTCTTTTCCCACATGTGGAACCATCCAACTTCCACATTCTCTTTAATCCCATTCTTCCCTCCAGATCTTCAAAACAGCTGTTCATTATCATCTCAGATTATCCCCCATCCGAAACCATAATCTTTTTCTACCCCTGTTAAACGACCTCCTCTCCCTCCCAAACGTACAGTTTTTCCTTTTTGAGAGATTGCTTCTGCATCCATGTTATTTACCCCCTGCATCTTCTCTAGCCCCTCATTCTTACCCACATCCCTTGTTTGTTCATCTCCGTCTATTCTGTCCCTTGGCCATGCTGATGGTATTTTCTCCTTCTCTTTCTGTTGATCCTTTTATTCTGTTGCGTCCTGATCCGTTCTGTGTTCTAGCTCTTCAACGAGCCTTGACTTTGTATACAAAAGAATAAACAAACTGCAGTGCCTGGAAAAAATATATATTGATATGTGGTGATATATAGATAAAATATAAAAAATATATAGATAAACATGCCGTAATAGAGTTTTCATTCTTCCAAAACAGCTCAATGAATTTGGGGGTTTTTAAAAAAGAATTTTAAAATTGGACATTTTCTGTTTGTTCCATACTGTACTTTTAATTGGAATTCATTTTTAACTCTTAGATTGAGGCATCAAAAATCCTACATAAACGCAGCCATTGGGCCTCGGAGGCCCAACGGATGTATTCGTGTAATGTTTTTAAAAAAAAATTTATTTTATAGATTTTTTTTCTTTCATATCCTTTTTCAATCCAAGTCGATGCTCATGCATGTGTATTTGCTCAAAAAATGTGAATCATTGATCCTATTCGTTGGAAGAATCCCATACAAGTAATGAATCTTTTTTTTTTTGCAAAAAAATATTTTTGTTCTTGGTTTTTCAACTTTTTTTCTCTAAAAGGTTGAGGCTCATGGAGGAGTATTTGCTCAAAAAATATGATTCACTAATCCTTTTATTTAGAATGTATATGTCCACAACTGTCAAAAATCCTACACCTATGCAGCCATTAGGCCTCTGAGGCCCCATGAATGTTTTTGTGTAAAGTTTTTTAATTTTCATATTTTTGTCACTGAATTATTTGTAACCAAGTTATAGGAGCATATAATGAGGCTCATATCAAGAAAAGAATGATATAACATAGTAGTATAACAACATTTATGCGGGGCCTCGGAGGCCCGGAGGCCTGCATTGGGGTCGGATTTTCGGGTTATAAGTGAAGAATGAAGATTTTCCCACGAGCCTGAATGAATTTTTTTTTTATGTCACTGAATTTTGTGTAACAACATGAAAGTCGGTGAAAATGAGGCTCATTCCCAAAAAAAATTGTACAGCATAGTTTTTGCAACAAAAAAAACCTTGTGGGCCTCCGAGGCCCCATCACTGCATCCAAGGGTTAAAAGAGCATTGTACACTAAAAGTGCCACGTTTGTTGAAATGGGTGTTCCTTATAATATAACTCTGTTGTACAATAGGATATTTATTGACAGTCCATGAAATCAATTGTTTTGCTTTATGAGGAATCGAAAGAAAATCTCAGTCTAGGACGTGGCTGTGAAGAGCTTGTACAGAGAATAGTTTATCTGGGTTTCTCCTAAAGTAAGATGGGATATTGCACCCAAGAGTTTGATTAAAGGACATGTTTAGTTTTCCTGGCACCTGATTTGTCATGTCAAAATGAGTAGTACCTGAAGCAGCGGCAACAACTTATTTAATGCGATAGTAAACTGTCCTGCAAGGGTTGAGTGATCTGCAACACATAATGTTTACGTAAAGCAAAGGTAACAGTTGTCTTCGTGAAATTTCATCACCGACCATTAATCGAAATACACTGATGCTGTCGACAGATTCGCAACTACAGCCAAGGCAGAGACCAAAAGTGTTGAGCTGAATATAAGAAGCACACGAAAAGTAAGAAAATACATTTTGGATGAATAAAATGAAAATTAAACGGTAGGTGAAGGATTCTTTCCAACAAGGACGAGGGCTCAGATAGGAACACCAAAAAAGTCAACCTGCTGCTCCACTAGCTGAGTTTGTTTCATTTAGTGTCAGCATTTTTACACTCATATTGGAATTCGCCATCCTAAAAAAGCTTTGATATCTGGTGAAGCACAAGTAAAAAAAGGAACATTTTGCTCCACACTGTAGGAAATTTATGTGAGCCATTTATATAATTATCAACTTCCTGAGACTTCTGTTCCCTTGGAAGTTGCATTTTATTGGCTCAGAACCAAATAGAAAACGTTTTAATATTTATGATTAGGCCCATGGAGGAGCTGGAGCATTGAGTGAAAGGTTAACTTACTGACAGTGGAATGAGAGGTAGAATGTGCAAGTGTGCCTGAAATATAGGCTGATACCTGAAAATAAAATTAGATACCATGGAAATTGTGATGGGGAAAGGTTTACGTTAATATATCGATTCAAATTATTTCATGGACTTTAAAAAGATTAATCGTGTTGCACTTTGGTTTCACTCATAGCCATAGCTCTAAGCTACTTACACTGTCCACCACAAAATAGTGATGCAACACCTGGCAACGGAGGATTATTAACTGAAAAGAAGGCAAAATATAGCGATTTTAAATTGTGTGTTACTCCATGAATCTCTCCACTAAATCTACTGTCGTGTGCCTACCCTGTAGTGAACACCGCGGGGCGACACGGATGACCAAACGAGATTTACTCCAAAGCGTTCAATCCAAAAATGATGGTATTCTTTACACGCAAGGGAAAGGAGGACAACAAACTTACCTGGGCGGCTTCCACCCGACGTCTTCGCACCTGGATAAATCAATAAACTCAAAAACACAGAATTAAAATGTACAAAAATACCGGCTTTATTGAAGAAATGCCGGTAACCAAATGATGCACAATAATATAAAGTCCTAACTGGAGTGCCCCCATACACTCAAATACAAACAATGGGAAAAATAACTGTGACAATAAATGTGTTTGTGTGGCACTTAGCCCTAATCGGCTCTTGAACCTCATCAGGAATCGTCCCGGGCCCCGCGTCCTCGCGCACGAAAATACGCTCGTTTGCATGAAGTCTGTGTGCGAGAACGACCGTGGTGCGCAGCTCGCTCTTCCAGCCACCGAGCTCAAAGCGAGTAGGCCGTGCTTGTCCACTCGCCGTCTGCTCCACACCAGCCCCCACGTCTCCCAGTGCAAGAGCGCTATGAACTCCGACCACTCGCCATTGAATCCTGAAATTCGGAGAAAGCCGAGAGAGAAACCACGAGTCAAGAAGAAGAGTAAAATGTCTGGACACGACCGTTCGTTATTGAGGCCAGTACTCAAGAGGACGAAGAAAAGAGGAGAGAGCAAGCCAAGAGGAGACGAAGGAAAGCAAATGTCAGGCAGAGCGTTCTTTTATACTCCAGGCTCTGAAGCCATCTGTGCCTGCTCCACAAATCCCATAGTCCCATCTTAGCAGTCCTTGCTTGAACCAAATTCCGGAACAATCACTGCTCTTCGGGGTGTGGCCCCACGGCCTGCCTGATTTATGTGGTGATGTAGCAGCCGCGGCACCAGTGGTAGTTGAATGTCCCGGTTCCGGTCGCTTTTATTTAGTGTGGTAAATGTGCGATTTCTTTCTTGTGTGTGTGCTGCGTGTGTCATAAGGAACAGAGGAAAAATAACAGAGGCCATTACATACAGCGATTTACCATTAATCCCTAACTAATTAACATAACCCCACCCCAAGAATCATGCAGGTCAGCCACGAGACAGAGCCATAAACATGTCCAGAGAGCGAAACCGGCTGGCAGGCCACGTGCATAGAGAGAAATGAACACGTGCAGAGCGAGCGACGAACACGTGCAGAGCGAACAAAGTCCAAGGACTTTCTGTCAGGCCCCTCCCGAGGGTGGAGGCTGTTCGGGGGTGTTTTCCGGGCTGCTGATTGGTGGCCCATTGCGTCACCCTGCCCCCACAAGCCCTCTCCCACATTCCTCAGGCCCTGATTGGTGGGCCATTGTGTCACCCTGCCCCCACAAGCCCTCTCGTAGGGACTTTTACCATGACACTTTTTGTACCGGGGACTTTTATTATGACGTTTTATGGCCCCTATGGGACGTAAGACTACCTCATCTCATAGATTCCAGCGCGACAGATAAATTGGACCATGTCCTCGGATGGTGTGCTTTTGAGCCTGCATGTGCTGCCGGCGAATTATTCCCTTATGAGTGGAGGGCCTCTCTTCTCCAATGCATAAAGACAACTCCAACGCATAACGACATACTAACCCGTATAAGGGGAAGGGACTAATGGTGGTTGCCATTACTTCTTAGTGGTTTCCTAAAACCGCAACAATATATTTATTTATTTATTTTATATATATATATACTGTATATATATATATATATATATATATATATATATATATATATATATATATATATATATATATATATATATATATATATCTATACAGTCACATGAAAAAGTAAGTACACTCCATGTAAAGTTTTGACATTTTCAATATATTTCAACATACAGCTATTTGATCTTCATTTCAACAATATTGACAGATAAAGGTGATACAATATAACAAATATCATGAAATATTTACATTTTGTAGTCCATTGTATAATTTAAATAAACATAAATGCAAATTTCGCATGTGGAAAAAGTAAGTACACCCTTGGCTCTAATAGTTGGTATTGCCCCTTTGGCAGAAACAACCTCAAGTAGGCGTTTCTTATAACTGTCTACCAGTCTCTGACATCAACTGGGAGAAATTTTTGCCCACTCCTCCATGCAGAATTCTTTCAGCTGTGTGATGTTTGAGGGCTTTCTTGCATGCACAGCTCGTTTCAAATCCCCCCACAACATCTCGATGGGATTTAGATCCGGGCTTTGACTTGGCCATTCCAGAACACTCCATTTCTTTCTTTCCAGCCATTCCTTGGTGGATTTACTGGTATGTTTAAGGTCATTGTCATGTTGCAAGGTCCACCTTCGATTGACCTTCACCTTTCTGACAGATGGCCTCACATTATGCTCAAGCCCCCTCCGGTACAATGAAGAATTCATAGTGGATTCTGTGATGGTGAGCTGCCCGGGCCCTGATGCAGCAAAGCTGCCCCAAACCATATTATTTCCACCACCATGCTTTACAGTTGGTATCAGGTTCTTGTGGTCAAATGCTGTCTTTGGTTTTCGCCAAACATGTCTTCTGGTACTGTGGCCAAATATCTCTACCTTTGATTCATCTGTCCAGAGCACATTGTTCCAGAAGTGCTGGTCTTTGCCTCGGTGTTCATTGGCAAACTTTAGTCTTGCCCAGATGTTCTTTCTGGACAGCAAAGGTTTCCTCCTGGCACACCTCCCATGTAGATCAAATTTGTGCAGCCTCTTTCTAATGGTAGACCCGTGCACTTTGACATCAACAGTGGCAAGAGCTACCTGTGGGTCTCGTGATGACATTCTGGGGTTCTTAGATACTTCTTTCAGCATCTTGCGGTCTGCTTTCGGGCTGAACTTGCTGGGGCGGCCTGGCCTGAACAAGTTGGCAGTTGTTTGGAATCTTCTCCACTTGTAGATGATCTTCGGGACAGTCGAATGATTGATTTCAAATTGTTTGGATATCTTTTTTAATCCCTTCCCAGACTCGTATGCATCTATAACCTTCTTTCTGAAGGCCTCAGAGAACCCTTTTGATCTAGGCATGGTGACGCCGCACACTTCAACAACAAAGAGCAAACCAAACTAAATGTCTGAGGTTTAAATAAGACAGGTTCCTCCAAGATCCTCGCTAACGATGTTCTAAACATTTGCACCTGAGCTGGTGCACCTGATTCTAATTTTAGGTATTTGAAGTAGTGATAAATGTAGGGGTGTACTTACTTTTTCCACATGCGAAATTTGCATTCATGTTTATTTAAATTATACAATGGACTACAAAATGTAAATGTTTCATGATATTTGTTATTTTATATCACCTTTATCTATCAATATTTTTGAAATGAAAATCAAATAGCTGTATGTTGAAATATGTTGAAAAGGTCAAAACTTTACATCAGGTGTACTTACTTTTTCACGTGACTGTATATATAAAAGCGAAATGTCCATTTGTTTGTTTGTTTGTGAACCTACTCCTTTGAGCTCCCAAGATTAATCATCACAAAACTTTGTATGATTACATATTTTGCCACCCTGCACTTAAATAGGGGTTTAAAACAGTTATTTTCTCACAATTCATCATTTATAGACATCCGAGCTGCCACCTGTGGCCATGATCTCCAAGGGTTTATCCACATATACAAACCTTTATAAAAAGCCCAATTTTTATCTGATTTCAACATGGATACCGATATAGTTAGTGAGATTGTGACCTCCGATTGTCAAATATGTTACCCGATGTAAAAAAACAACTCTTAACTATATGGTATTCATGGAATACTTACCCTGCGCAGTCAACTTGTTGCGAGCCAACTCTTCTGTTTTTGAACATTTTTTTTCTTTGATCCAATATGGCTGCCAGACCACGTGGGTGTTTGGGGTCCATTGGGTCTTCGGGGCCTTCGGGGTCTTCTGGGTCCTCAGAGTCTTTTAGGTCTATTAACAGGTTGACACACAGTCGTGTTCAAAGATTGCCCCTTAAACGCCTCCACTCAAATCCCCCTTCTAAAGCACAACTCAAAGCCTCTAAAACAAAGCCTAATCAAGGGGGACAGACAAACAAACACACACACACATTGTGTTTTATATGGTATATATATATATATATATATATATATATATATATATATATATATATATATATATGTATGTATGTATGTATGTATGTTTCGGATTTCGGACAGACAAACAAACGGATTCCGTTTCCGGTCCGGTCGTGAGAGGACGCTGGCGTCACTTGCTTGCCGCTTCTCTGACTGGACCATTGTCCGTATCTTGCTTTCCTGGTGGTCGTGGCGGATTTTTGGCCATTGAGTCTGCCCTCTGCACGGTCCCGGCTCTGCTCTGCTGCTCCTGGCTTCACCTGCTCGGCTCCTTCGCTGTTTCCTCGGGCTCACTCTCGTGAGTTGTGCCCATTGTTTGCAGCGGCGGTGGTGGCGGTTTGCCTCCGTGATCTTGATTAGCGGCGGCGGTCGTTTGCCGCTGCATTTGCCGCTTTGCCTCCTCAACCTTGGCCTCGTGCTCGTCTCTTCGCTCCTGTCTGCCCTCTGCATGGTCCCGGCTCTGCTCCTGGCTTCACCTGCTCGGCTCCTTCGCTGTTTCCTCGGGCCCACTCCCGTGGGTTGTGACGATTGTTTCGCCTCCTCACCCTTGGCCTCGTGCTCGTCCCTTCGCTCCTGCTGGCATGGCTCTGCGGTACTCCGCCGCAAGGCTTCTCCTGCTTAAAACCCGCTCCACCCCATCATGCATCTCTGCAATCAAATCGAATGGACTCCTGCGTCGACCCAGGTACATTCACCGTGGCTCCGGTCGTAAGTTTGTTTATTTACAATCAGGTCACTCCATCCCCATCCTCTGGTCGGCTCAGCGCACTCCCACTCATCGTCCCAACACACCTGGTCACAACAACGCACAAAATCGCACCTCCTGTCTGCGAACCCTGGCCAAATCACCTGGATTCATACCCGCCGTACAAAACAACATCAAGCTCACCCTGTTCAATACCCGGTCCCTCAACAACAAATGTCTCATCCTGAACGACTACATCCTGGAAAATAAACTGGACTTTCTCTGTCTCACTGAGACCTGGCAACAACCACTGGACTACTACACGCTCAACCTCACCACACCCAATGGATATTCTTACATCAATAAACCACGCTCGGAGGGCCAAGGTGGTGGAATTGCCGTTATTCACCGACAAGACATCAAGACCAACCTCATCTCCATCTCATCTGCTCCATCATTTGAACACCTGGCTTTTAAACTCTCTGGTCACACACAGTCAGTCATGGCTGTTGTCTACCGCCCTCCCAAACCACACCCATCATTCCTGTCTGACTTCTCCTACTTTCTGACCCAGCTATGTTCCCTCTCCCCCTCAATCCTCCTCCTTGGTGATTTCAATATCCACATGGACTCCACTGACTCCACGCTAACCACTGACTTCACTGATTTACTCACCTGCTTTAACCTCACTCAACATGTCAACTTTCCTACCCATAACCGTGGTCACATTTTGGACCTTGTCTGCTCTACTGGACTAATTTTGCACCATCTCTCTGGCTCCGACCTCACTCTCTCTGACCACCTAGCCATCACTCTGACCATCAACATCCCCACCCCAGCACCAAGGCATTATCGCACTATCAACTTCCGTAAGCTAAACGCTCTTTCACCTGCCTCATTCTCATCGACCCTCTCTGAAAAAATGTCCACTTCTCCCTTCGTTGACCTCCACACCCCTTCTGACCTCACTGACTACTACAACCACACTCTCTCCTCCTGCCTTGACCAACTTGCGCCTATAAAAACCAAAACAGTTTCTTTCACCCATTCTGCTCCCTGGTTTACCCCTGAACTCCGCCTGATGAAAACTCGTGCTCGCCAACTTGAAAGACTCCGCAATAAAACAGGTCTCACAGTTCACTCCCAGGCCTACAAGGACCACATACAACACTATAAAGATGCCCTCTCCCGCGCCCGCTCCGCCTACTACTCTCAAATTATCCACTCTGGCTCCGGAAACCCAAAAGCACTCTTCTCTACAATAAACAAACTCCTCAGCTCCCTGAACACCACCACCCAGTCATTCACAATAGACAACTGCATCTCCTTCCTTTCATTCTTCCAACGCAAAATTGAAAACATCTACAACAGCTTGACCACCGCCGCACCCGCTCCCCCTCAAACCACCTGCCCCCCCTTATCCTGCCATCCCCTGTCTCAATTCTCCCCAGTCTCCCCTACTGACCTCTCTGAACTCCTCATCGGAATGAAAACTGCCACCTGCACTCTTGACCCCATCCCCTCCAGCTTTGTCAAGGCCTCCCTTCCTGCTCTCTCTCCACTTATCATTGCAACAATAAACTCCTCCCTGTCTACAGGCATCGTCCCACCATCCCTCAAAATTGCTGCTGTTACCCCCATTCTGAAAAAACCTGGACTAAACCCTGACACCCTAAATAACTTCAGACCCATCTCCAACCTACCCTTTCTGTCAAAGGTTTTGGAACGCGCTGTAGCCACTCAACTCAAACATCACCTCTCTGCCAATAACCTGTATGAAACATTCCAATCCGGATTCCGCTCCAACCACAGTACTGAAACTGCTCTCCTCAAAATCACCAACGACCTTCTCCTCTCCTCTGACGCTGGCAACCTCAACATTCTCATCCTCCTCGACCTCAGCGCCACCTTTGACACCATCGATCACACCATCCTCCTCACCCGACTTGA
>NC_136271.1:18026907-18041907 GCF_964187855.1 Myxine glutinosa
AGTGGTACACCATGGCAACACATATCGAGCAAGGCAGGCTGGGAGCCACACCCAGGAGACTAGTGATTGGCCGGGGGAGGGGCGAACAACAAACACCACACCGATTGGCAGAGTAGGGGAGGACTTGCGATTGGTCAAAGGAAGGGCAGAGAGCTTCTCCGTGATTGGGGGGTGAGAAAGGTAAAGGAGCGACATACTGATTGGCCACAAGCCAATGAGACCACGGCCAATAGGTGCGGAAGGCGGGACATTCGTCCAGTCGGTGTGGAGGGCGCGAAGGAGGACGCAACAAGCGACACACTAGTTGGTGGAGAGGCCCAGATGACGTCAGAGCCGGCCGGACAAAACAGTTGGAGCGGCAGACATTTTCTCTCTCTGATACTGAATTCCTTCCTGTGCGGACCTCTTTGCCTTTCTCTCCGGATTGGACCATTTCCCTTGCGATCCACAAATTGTCAACGATTACGAAGGACGGTGGAGAGACCAGCACTAACGATCACCCTCCCCTGTGGTTCGTGCTCCTGGTGCCTGTGTGCTGTGCTGGGTGGCGCTGGACGGACCGTGCAGAGAGGGGTGTTCGCGCCAACGCCCGAGCGGTTCGCGCCAACCGGAGCCGCGTTCGGATGCGAGCTTGGGGCCTGGATGACAGAGACAGATAAGATGCACCACATTCCACAACACGACGAGACATTTATTTTATTCACCATCTCCCATTGTTTCGTTTCTGAAGTCTGGTGTGGGGACATCCCAATTTAGGATTTATTTTCTTCCATCGCGTTTCCATTGTTCTCAGGTTGCGTAATAAATATTTCTTTGTTGTACATTTTAAATTCCATGTTTGGGTTGAGTTATTGATTCCAGGGTGAAGACATCGGACCGTGAAGGTAAGCAGCATTGTTCATTCTGCCTCGTGTAAGGGGTGTTGCAAAACATTTTACCTTTTTTTCCCCCAAGAACCCGTTACAGTTGTGCATGCATTCGGGGGAAAAAAAGGTAAAATGTTTTGCAACACCCGTTATGATCCACCATCAATTGGATTGAATAAACGCCTCCATTAAAGCTCGTTTTGGCCATCCACGATTTCCGGTCTTAACCGAGGGGCAATCGTGTGACAAGTGGTGTCAGAAGTGAGGATCTGGGCCTGACGGACAAATTTTTTTGTCCGCGGCAGGAGATCGACACGGTCCGGCGTACATCGCGCCCGGCATTTGGATGCAAAAAAAAAATTTTAGTCGGAGGCGAAAAATTATAATAGTCGATTGGGGTGCACGAAGCACAACAAGCGCAACAAGCGGTTCGAAAATTTGAAGTTTTTTTATTTTCTGAGGAAAAATACACGAGCCGGAGACGCATTAGCCAACAGCGAAATGGCGGACGTTGAATTGAGCTCGCGTGAGGGAAATGCCGACGTGATTGGAAGTGGGCCGAATAATGGGGAGGAGCATAGTGATGGAACTTCCCCCGCCGTAGAGACGGCCCCGAAGACAACCAGGCCATAATGCAATTTATGAAGCAAATTAATGACAGCATTAATGCTCAGAGTGAGCGCAGTGAGCGAATGAGGAACAATATAAGGGGATTGAATGAAAAGATGGATTCCCAAAGGAATTAATTGAAGGACGGAATGAGGGAAATGAAAAATGAATTAAAGGGAGAGATGGAAGGATTGAAAAATGAATTGAAGGGAGACATGAAGCGAATGATTAACAAAATGGATGCCCTGACGAATGAAGAATTGAAGGAAGAATGAAAGAATGTGCCAATTAGGCTCAGGAGCAGGGAATTGCAATGGGAATGGCAACAAAATTGGAATCACAGTGGGAAGGAAATGGGGAAGGTAGAAATTTAAATGGGGAAAATTTGATTGTGGCATGTGTGGAGGTAAATGGGGAGTGCCAAGAGGTAAATGGGGAATGTTTGCTTCATGAGGGCCTGGGAAGTTATCGGGGCAAGGTGGATGCCGCAACACCTCAACAGGGAGATGAATTTGGAATGGTGCAGCACAAGGGCAGTTGTGCATTGCAAGAGGGGGTAGAGGTATTGGGGGTCCATGTGGCGGAACCGGACCGGGTGTGTAATGATGGAGGCCTGTGGGGGCCAGAAATGATTGATGTGAATAATGAGCATGATGTGACACAGCGGTTGGGGACCTGGGACAGTCCCATGAGGGTAGAGTTTGACCAGGCCCAAAGGAGTTTGGAGGTTGAGGTGAGTCGGTCCGAGGAGGCGGTTGAGGTGACCGAGGGTACCCTCACCATGCACTACAATTTGGTAACAGAGGCTCCAAAACTGGATAACCAGCAGGGGGGAGTGTGTTGGCTCTGAGCTGGATTCGGACATAGAGGGATCAGGAGATAGAGCCTCGGAAAATTTGGTCCCTGTAGGGAATTTGGAACAGCTGCAGGGAGGGGCAGAACAACCTGTGGTAGGGGTTGTTACCTGTAGCTGTGGTTGTTGGACACATGGGGCCAAAATTTTTAAAAGGAAAAATAAAGTTAAATTGAAGTGGGAATTGGATTTGGAGCAGCCTTGGAAGGAGTTGGTCCCAGGGCTGTGGAATATGGACCAGGAGAGGTCATTGGGGATGGCCTCGGGGAAAAGTTGCCCCTTTGGAAATTTTGTTATGCCAGCCAGCTGGTGGGCTGTGCTGGCGAGATTTGGATGTGGGGTCCAACCATGGGTGTCATGGTACGACCTGGACCCCACGGGGGGTCTGGTGGAGTGTGGCATTCCTTATCCATCGGGGCGCCGCCCGAGCGGGTGGCTCGGGTTGGCATGGTCACTGGACCCTGGTGGTTGTTAAGACCTCCAGGGGGTCAGAGGTGCTTTCTCACAGGCCTGGGATGGCGTATATTGAGAACCACTAGGGGGAGGTGTTGTGGGTCATGCTTTGGTGGTGGCGCCGCGGACGGCCAACTTGGGCCTGATGTGTGACCGCCCGGGCATGCGGCCTGACACCCTCTCCCTGAGACTCTGGGACAGCCAGCATGTGGTGACCTGCCATGCTGTGCTGGTCTATGGACGCGGGTCGAACCAAATGGACAGGGATGGGACATAGCCTGCCGGACAACCATTGGGGCATCTGTGGAACGTGATGGTATGAGAATGATCTTCCACAGATGTTCCATTATGATTTGTGGACTCTCGACTTGGGAGGAGAGCCATGGGAATGTGAATGGGAATTTGTAACGAGCAGAGCATATGGGCCATGCTCGGCTGGCATGTGTATGGAGAAGCATCCTTCTTTTTGGTGAGATTAGTGAAATGTGAAAAATGTTTGGCATGGGTAATCTGAGGATTAGATGCAAATTTAAGGGTGAATTTTGTGAGGCTGTGGTGGTCACTGACATCAGTGGCACCATTATTGATCCGGATGTGTTATACCAAAGTGTTGGAGGCTGGGATAAAATTGATAGGTTAGCAGGACATAGCCTTCAACTGGTTGCGGGGGCGATTGCGCCAATATTTGGGACGCAAGGTTATGGTGATGTACTTGTGTAGTTTGCGGGTCAACGTGGTGCTATGGGTGTCCTAGGTGTGTGGACCAAGTCTTCTGGAGGAGTCACCTGGTGGGGCATGGCTGTCTGTTGGTCCTTGGCATGGTCAAGTGTGGGTGGGCACTGGGGCCTGCAGTTGTGTTGACTGTGGGATGAGGGCGGCATAGGTGACGTGAGGGTGGATGCCCCGCACTGCGACCGTCTCCCCCAGGGCCGAAGTTGTGAGTGTGGTTGTGTTGTTGGCAGCAGCTGCTCACCACATTGGCCAGCTGAGGCTAGAGCAGCTGTGTTCCTCGCAGGTGGGGCCAAAGGATGTATGGTGGGTTGCACCCTTATGGACACTCATGGGTCATGTTGGCGTTTTGACTGCTCACCTTGTCCCGATGACCCTTGCACGGTAGAGGTGCGGAGCTGTTGTGGCCACATGTAGTAGTTTAGAACAGTTCACCGTTGGATGCGGATCCACATACCTGCCAGTACAGTTGGGAGAAAAGTGAAATTTGGTGGAATTTGGTAGGCCCAATGATAAATTTGGGGATTCTGAGGGTGGATGGAACTTTGGACCCGACCAACCTGCAACTACCAGCACTTGAGGTAAGTGCTGGGATGTGTACTGTCCCAGGCTTCAGGAATTGCTTATTAAATTGGGGACATGTAATTTGGAGTAGGGGGGCGGGTGAGAGTGATGACATGGTCGGTGAGGGGGATGGAATGGGTGCCACAGTGTCTTGTGGGTGGCGTTTGTTTATGTGTAGAGGTGTGGTGTTTTCATGTGGTTGTGAGGTTGGAAACTATGGATGAGAGGTGATTATTGTGCATTGAAATGTCTGTCTTTTTTTTTAATGGTTTGAAATGTGAATGGGATTTCACAATAGCAGGCGATGGCAAACCCTTTTGTACAATCTTTTACACAAGAATATGTGTTTGAAAATTGAATGGCAGCGGGGGAGGAAATGTGTTTTGGGGATTTTGTGGGTGGGGAAGGCGTGCGTGTCCGCAGGTACAGATCACGCTCTGAGGAGCGATGACTGTGCCCCCCCTCTGCAGCAATTACCCCTGGCAGCCAGTAGTATCTTGAAATTGGAGCCTGTCGATGGAGGGTCTGTTTGGGCACCTTGGGGTAAGAGAGACTCCCGGCGACCCATGCAGCTGCGCTGAAGCAGGAGGCCACGGAGCCTGGTGTGTGGAGACCCCCACCGGCGGGGTAATGGTGGAAAGGGCTGTTTGACTGTCACGGGGCCAAGAGGTAAATGGGGAGGGGCAATGAATTTGTAAGTCGAGTGACTTGTGATTGGAATGCAGGCACCACAGCCTGAAGCGCCCCCACCATCTTGATTGTGTGGTACCTCCCCGCTGCCTAGTAGAAATGAATGCACACACGAATATAACATCTATGCCATGGTCCTGCAGGGGGGTGGAATAAGTGCTCGTAATGATTTTTGGAATGAGAATGAATGGTTATGGTTTTGTGTTGAATGAATGTGGGCGAAATCCACCGAGCCATGTCACTCGCCTGTAACACCAGGACAGGGCCCGCGGAAATTTAGGGGTGCATTGGGATGGCCTCGCAGGTAAGGTTGAGTCTTGTGGTATCCACCGGGGGACGTGGTCTGTCGGAAGGGGTTTGTGTAAATGTTTAGAGTTTTTGAATTTTGAAGTTTTGAGTAAGGTTAAGTTTGTGGTAAAGTTCGGTTTTTTGAGTGTTTGTTTCCTCCCTCCGCAGGAACGACCAGTTCTAATCATTGTAAATATTTGACTGCATGATTGTTTAAGGGGATGAGCATGTTAAGGACAACAGGTAGGTAGCTTCGGCTCACTTCCCACAGTCCTCCTGCTTTATTTCATAGGTTAATTAAGTGTGAGACAGTAAGTGTTAAGGCTGGAATGGTAGCGCCTGCAGTGAACCTTGCAGGGGCTATGATTCCAGGGGGGGTGGGGGGGGGGGCTGTGTTATGAATTTGGGGTAAGGGGGAATATCTAGATCCAGGTAGATCTGCATAGGTCGGTGTCCAGCTGTGGTGATAGGGAACCTCAACTGTAATAAGTTCTGTGTTTAGCCCGGTTTGTCGGATCAAGTGTATACCTGTGATCATACAAGGATGTTCGTGTGTTAAATAGTTATAGGAACAAAGATAAGGTCTGTGTGTCAGACCTGGTTATCATACCTGCGTCCCTTATGGCAATGCACTCTTGTAGACATTAGATAGGCCCTTAGTGCACACACTAATTAAATCCCCCCCTTACAATGACTGACCATAAGAACTGACCGAGAAGAAACAGGCAGTAAGCGGCCGCGCAGTGGTGCACCATGGCAACACATATCGAGCAAGGCAGGCTGGGAGCCACACCCAGGAGAACTCGTGATTGGCCGGGGGAGGGGCAAGCAACAAACACCACACCGATTGGCAGAGTAGGGGAGGAAAGGATTGGTCAAAGGAGGGGCAGAGAGCCTCTCCGTGATTGGGGGGTGGGGGGGGTGAGAAAGGTAAAGGAGTGACATACTGATTGGCCACCAACCGATGAAACCATGGCCAATCAGTGAGGAAGGCGCGAACATTCGGCCAGTCGGTGTGGAGGGGGCGAAGGAGGACGCAACAAGAGACACGCTGGTTGGTGAAGAGGCCAGGATGACGTCAGAGCCGGCCGGACAAAACAGTTGGAGTGGCAGACATTTTCTCTCTCTGATACTGGATTCCTTCCTGCGCGGACCTCTTTGTTTGGACCATTTCCTTTGCGATCCACAAATTTTCAACGATTACGAAGGATGGTGGAGAGACCTGTGCTGTGTGCTGTGCTGGGTGGCGCTGGACAGACCGTGCAGAGAGGGGTGTTCGCGCCAATGCCCAAGCGGTTCGCGCCAACCGGAGCCGCGTCCGGACGTGAGCTTGGGGCCTGGATGACAGAGACAGATAAGACGCACCACATCCCACAACACGACGAGACATTTATTTTATTCACCATCTCCCATTGTTTCGTTTCTGAAGTCTGGTGTGGGGACATCCCAATTTAGTATTTAGTTTCTTCCGTCACATTTCCATTGTTCTCGGGTTCCGTAATAAATATTTCTTTGTTGTTCATTTTAAATTCTGTGTTTGGGTTGAGTTATTGATTCCAGGGTGAAGACATCAGACCATGAAGGTAAGCGGCATTTTTCATTCCGCCTCGTGTATGATCCGCCATCAATTGGATTGAATAAACGCCTCCATTAAAGCTCGTTTTGGCCATCCGCAATTTCCGGTCTTAACCGAGGGGCAATCGCGCGACAGTATCCTCAACATCCGCACAAAGAGGGCTCCACACTGATTGTATAGCAACAAATTTAAAATGCTGAATGCTCAATAAACTGAACAAAAGATTTGGACAAGTACATATGCTGCCCAATGTATTAAGACCCTAAAGGGAATTATCTTGTGATTACTAATAATATTTCATGTGTCTAGTTGTAAATAAATCTCACATCTTCTCATGCACTCACAGATATAAACAATTTGTAATCTATGCCATGCTTTGCCCTGATGCCCTCAGCAAAACTTAATGTTTTCAAAATGAGCCAGACATTTATCTGTCATGCATGAATCATCTCAACCATAAGGTTCTGGCTGGCAATGTTTCACATATGAGATATTCTCAGTTATTTTGGTCTTTTCACTCGGAGAGACTCTTGAAATTTCATGGGCAATTCAAGCTGAATATTTGAGCATTAAAAAACGTTTTCAAGTCTTAAAATTTTAACAATCATGGCTGAGGTTAAGAGCTTCATGTAAAATTACTATGATTGATGTAATGTCCAAACTGCAAAGCACCATCAAGATAGTTTGTAGTCTGGTCATAAATCTGATACTTCTTTAACGGCCCAATTATCGCCACATCCTTATGGGGATGGCCGCAGACCCAAGTCTTTCACAACGTGGCTGCCCAGGCCTGATGCTCGACTGAAGGTGACAAGAACATGGAAATTGTTCAAGATGTTAGTGATGATCCCTTTACTCTCCATAAACCTGTGGGATATTTAATGTCCACCAGTGTCCAGTGCTGGCCAATGCGCCTCCGGCTTAACGTCCATCCAACGGACGACTCACACATTGATGCTTCACACTATCTGCAAAAAACCCAGGTTATAGTTTAGATCTGAATCTATTTATCCTCCCAGAGGAATATACCTCAAAATAATTCAAAATATACCTATTTAAATATCGTTAGGTGGGATGACTTTGAACACCAGGAGACTTCTTTTAAGACTTGCTACAAAGTTCATCCAGATTTTTTTTTAAACTCCTAAGCAGTTCAAAGCACCCCCCCCCCCCCCACCACCCCCACTGTGAAAAAAAAATCCTTCGAAAAGTGTTCAATTTAACCGCACCTTACGGTACCTTAAAAAAATTATCTTCATCCTTTATCTTGTATTCTCGAACAAAAAAGAAAATTGAGTTAATTGTCAGGTCTCTTTATGGAAGATGCTCAGACTTGTCAGCCTCAACATTCTGGTTAGAGCGTCCATTTTGAGTCTGGTACGTCGATAGATTGATTCTGTCACTTGCCGAGTCCTACCAAAAAAAAAAAAATGGTGCTTCCTCTTCCTCATTTGACACTCAGCCTTTAGAGGATAGAGCACGAACAAGCCCTGTGGTTTGGCATCTATGTGGGGTGGGGAGGGGTGCGGGGGGTTTCTCCTTTGAATTCCACGCTGACTCCCGGGAGAGGAAAGTGCAGCAATTAGATTGCGTCACCACCACCTAGATTGCTCTTGATAGTTATTTTTTCCATAGTTAACTGCTGTGTTTGTCTCGTGTTGATGTCACGACCTACTGTATGTTGTCTGGTGCTTCTCTCTGAATGTGTTTGCATGCTTTGTGTGTTACAGCGCTTCCGTGAACCTTAAACCATGTTACAAATTTATTTATTTTTGTATACAAGATCGAGGCTCGTGTAAGAGCTAACATTAATCCCACAAAAAAAAAACCGACACACAAAACACAATAATGGGAGCGGGAGACAAGATGGGGAGAGAGGGGGAAGCACACAAGTACAACAATAGAGAACAGGGACGTCGGGAGATCTGTGGGAGGGAGAGGACTTGGGAGGAGGAGGAGCGGAGTTAAGCTTGCCAGCTTCCTGGATGATTATATTAGCCTGCGAGCACGAAGCGAAAAGCTGAGTTGAGCAATTGCTTCATGTCTGTCCGTCCGTCTGTCTGTCTTATCGGTTTATGATTGAGGAACAAGTTATTTAAATTGAATGTTATATTTTGTGTGTGTGTGTCCGTCCGTCCGTCTGTCTGTCCGTCCGTCTGTCTGTCTTATGGGTTTATGATTGAGGAACAAGTTATTTAAATTGAATGTTATATTTTGAACATGAATACGAAGACAAGTTTCTCGTTTTACTGCACTTTGGCTCTGAATTTGGCCCGGGTTACACTTACGCAGAGAGAGAGAGAGAGAGAGGAGTGAGATAATATTCTTCCTCTGCCTGTCTGCTGCCAGTCACAAAAATTGAAAATCATTCCAAACAGGAAACTTACTGGGTTTAAGGATGTTACAATGGACACATACAACAGACACGAATAACTAATGTAACGTGTTAGATAGGGTGATGTGTCAACTCTCTAGTGTGTTCTGTTTTTGTCCATCATCGTCATCAGGTGATGCCTTACTATTCTCAGGTACGCTCTTTTTTAAGGCATACAATAACTGCTCCATTTTGATTGGTGGAGCATTTATTATGCAAGAGAATGCATATTGCACGTCCATGTTCTTTATTTATTTTTATCCTTTGTTTCTTTATCTCTCAACTCAATTACTCCTTCACTTTTCTCTTGCTAAATAATCCATATGTTGTAGCTGGAAGAGATGTAGCCGAGAGTAATGGGGACGAGGGGGACAAAGCATGGAAAGAGCAGAGAGTGCAAGACGAGAAAGGAGGAGGTAGAAGACAGAGAGACCACCGACACATCTGTGATGGTGAAGTGATAGGCCCATAGACTCAGCTTCTGCGTGGGGGATTCAAATGATTTTGAAGGCCTTAGTTTCACGGGCGTCTAAATGAGCAAGGTGCGAGGCAGGAGAGCCAGTCCAGAGGGGAGGGCAGCACTCCATCAAGCTGCGGATTAAGGCCTTATAGGTGGATAGGAGTTCAGGTGTGCTAAGGAAGGAATTTGTACGACGGTGGATGCTCAGTCGGCGACTGGATTTCAATGCTAACTTTAAATTGTGGTTTTCCTGAGAAAGATTATGGCTGATAGTGAGATCTCTTCAGTTTTCTTTCACATTTTATACCCTAGTCCACAATGTCTTCAGTTTTCCTTCACTCTGCTTTCACTAAATATTTATTTACCCTTTTCAGTCTCATATAAGTCCTTCATTGTTTCTACTCCCTGTTGTTATTTCCCCCCACCACCAGGTACGCATGTTATGGAGGGCTCAGGTCGAATGGTAGTCACTGCAGTTGGAATACATTCTCAGACCGGTATCATCCTTACTCTCCTTGGAGCTGGGGACACTGGCGATCAGCAATCAAATACAAAGGGCAAGAAAGAGGGTATGTGGAAGCTGTTCGTCGACGAATCACCAGACAGGGCCTGTTGTCTGTGTTCGTGTTTTTTGTCTGGTTTCTTTTGTTTTCGTTAGAGCTGCTGGCTGGTAGTGCAGAAAATTATAATCAGTTCATTATATCAGCAGTGATCTAACAGTAGAAATTACATCTTAATTATTAAGCAGATTTGCTGTAAAGGTGGAAATACACGTATCTGGGGTTTATTGTCCGGGATTACACCTAAGCGGCTCCTGCATTTATGTGACGATGAAATAATTTTTATTATGAGATGAGAGAGGACTGATTATACCTTCACTCTTCACTCCTGCTTGCTTATTAATTTAATAAATAGCACCGCAAAAGCGGGCGTAACCCCTCAGCCAAAGCATGGAGGAAACCAATTTCAAGATGGCTGCTGTGGCGGCCATATTGAAAATCGCAGCGCGCCCATTTTCGAAAGGCACCTTTCTCTACTCAACCCCAACATACACTGCAAACATGGATTTAATCGGACAAGCCGTTCTGCTCGAAATTGACGGAAACCAATTCCAAGATGGCTACCGTGGCGGCCATATTGAAAATCGCAGCGCGCCCATTTTCGAAAGAAACCTTCCTCTACTCAACCCCAATACACACTGCAAAAATGGATTTAATTGGACAAGCCGTTCTCCTTGAAATTGACGGAAACCAAAAGTTGATGGACGCCCGGACGACGCCCGTGACCAATTTGGGCTGAGGGGTGAAAAGTGGTAAGGCCAAATGTTTGGATGCATCAGGGTATAGATGTTGAGGGATGTATCACTGGAGTTTCGTTTTGTTGGTGAAGTCATTAGGGGGAACCGGAATAGGTAAAAATGGAGTCATCAGGAGGAACCTGGATAGGTAAAGATGGAGTCATCAGGAAGAATCCGGATAGATAAAGATGGAGTCATCAGGAGGAACCTGGATAGGTAAAGATGGAGTCATTAGGACGAACCTGGATATGTAAAGATGGAGTCATTAGTAAGAACCTGGATAGGTAAAGATGGAGTCATCAGGAAGAATCCGGATAGGTAAAGATGGAGTCATTAGTAGGAACCTGGATAGGTAAAGATTGAGTCATCAGGAAGAATCCGGATAGGTAAAGATTGAGTCATCAGGAAGAATCCGGATAGGTAAAGATTGAGTCATCAGGAAGAATCCGAATAGGTAAAGATTGAGTCATCAGGAAGAATCCGGATAGGTAAAGATTGAGTCATCAGGGAGAATCCGGATAGGTAAAGATTGAGTCATCAGGAAGAATCCGGATAGGTAAAGATTGAGTCATCAGGAAGAACCTGGATAGGTAAAGATTGAGTCATCAGGAAGAACTTGGATAGGAAAAGATTGAGTCACCTGGAGAACCTGGATAGGCAAAGATTGATTCTTCAGGAAAAACCTGGATAGGTAAAGATTGAGTCACCTGGAGAACCTGGATAGGCAAAGATTGAGTCACCTGGAGAACCTGGATAGGCAAAGATTGAGTCATCAGGAAGAACCTGGATAGGCAAAGATGGAGTCATCTGGAGAACCTGGATAGGCAAAGATTGAGTCACCTGGAGAACCTGGATAGGCAAAGATGGAGTCATCAGGAAGAATCCGGGTGGGTAAAGATTGAGTCATCAGGAAGAATCCGAATAGGTAAAGATGGAGTCATTAGTAGGAACCTGGATAGGTAAAGATTGAGTCATCAGGAAGAATCCGGATAGGTAAAGATTGAGTCATCAGGAAGAATCCGGATAGGTAAAGATGGAGTCATTAGTAGGAACCTGGATAGGTAAAGATTGAGTCATCAGGAAGAATCCGGATAGGTAAAGATTGAGTCATCAGGAAGAATCCGAATAGGTAAAGATTGAGTCATCAGGAAGAATCGGGATAGGTAAAGATGGAGTCATCAGGAAGAATCCGGATAGGTAAAGATTGAGTCATCAGGAAGAACCTGGATAGGTAAAGATTGAGTCATCAGGAAGAACGTGGATAGGTAAAGATTGAGTCATCAGGAAGAATCCGGATAGGTAAAGATTGAATCATCAGGAAGAATCCGGATAGGTAAAGATGGAGTCATCAGGAAGAACCTGGATTGGTAAAGATTGAGTCATCAGGAAGAACCTGGATTGGTAAAGATTGAGTCATCAGGAAGAACCTGGATTGGCAAAGATTGAGTCACCTGGAGAACCTGGATAGGCAACGATGGAGTCATCAGGAAGAACCTGGATAGGCAAAGATTGAGTCACCTGGAGAACCTGGATAGGCAAAGATTGAGTCATCTAGAGAACCTGGATAGGTAAAGATTGAGTCATCAGGAAGAACCTGGATAGGCATAGATTGAGTCACCTGGAGAACCTGGATAGGCAAAGATTGAGTCATCTGGAGAACCTGGATAGGCAAAGATGGAGTCATCTAGAGAACCTGGATAGGATTAAGGTTTCAGCTGCTACTTCTCGACCCTCAAACCCATCCAAGCGCATACAAGTGAGCCTTACAAAAACAATTTGCGGAAGTTAACCTCTCCTTAGCCACACACAAAAAGAAAGAGAGAGAAATAAGGAAGTAAAGAAAGAAAGTAAGTGTAAAATTGATTAATTAACACAACTACAACTTAGACCTTTAACCGTTTATTCGTTAATCCAGGAATACCTTATTATTTCTTTCATCCAGGTGTTGAACTTGGCACCACAGGATGTACATGGGAGTGCATACAGGACCAAAATCAATACACAGGCCCTTTATATATAATGAACTGTTTAAGTGACAGTCAAAGTACCACTTGAAATGGAAAACGAGTTTGGTTACATCCTAATGTAGATTCCCAAAGGAGTTAATTAAATATATAACATGTGCTGGAATGATGATCAATTTGCACATGCAGAGCCTGCTTTCAGCCTCTAACATACATTATTTAAGATTACCATGGATTATTAAAATCAAAATTGCTCTGATTACCGTGACAAGTACTCTCACCTGTGATCAGCAGGAACTTCCTGTACACATTTCACCAATTAGTGGCATCTGAATTTATCTCTGGCAAATTAATCAGACATTTCCTTTAACTTTTAGCTGAAATGTGGAAAACCTTTTCTAGGAACACTGATTATTACCTCTGCCACCTCTGTCTGTTTGTCGATTTGTCTGTCTGTTTCTTTGTGAGTGGGATATCTCAAACAGTTATGGATGGATTTGGACGAAACTTGTTGAAGAGGTTGTGTGTGTGACAAGGAAGAATCGATTCAATTTTGGTGAAGATCTGAATATGGATTCGGATATGAGAATTATTTAATTTTTAAGCGATTCTTCACCATTGGGAGATCGGGCCAAAAACGATGCATAGTGGGATATCTCAATAAGTTATGGACGGATTTGAACGAAACTTGATGAACAGGTTGTGTGTGTTACAAGGAAGAATCGATTCAATTTTGGTGAAGATCTGAATATGGATTCGGATATGAGAATTATTTAATTTTTTAAGCGATTCTTCACCATTGGGAGATAGGGCCAAAAACGATACATAGTGGGATATCTCAAAACGTTGTCGACGGATTCGTACGAAACTTGGTGGGCAGGATGGGTGTGTGACAAGGAAGAATCGATTCAATTTTGGTGAAGATCTGAATATGGATTCGGATATGGGAATTATTTAATTTTTTAAGTGATTCTTCACCATTGGGAGATCGGGCCAAAAACGATACATAGCAGGATATCTCAATGAGTTATGGACGGATTTGGACGAAACTTGTTGAACAGGTTGTGTGTGTTACACGGAAGAATCGATTCAATTTTGGTGAAGATCTGAATATGGATTCGGATATGAGAATTATTTAGTTTTTTAAGCGATTCTTCACCATTGGGAGATCGGGCAAAAAAACAATACATAGTGTGATATCTCAAAAAGTTGTGGACGGATTCGGACGAAACTTGGTGGGCAGGATGAGTGTGTGAAAGGGAAGAATTCATTCGATTTTGGTGAAGATTCGAATCCTGATCCGGATCAGATAATTATTTAATTTTTTATGTGATTCTTCACCATTGAGTGATGGGGCCAAAACTATACATAGCACGATATTTCAAAAAGTTGTGAAATGATTCAGCCGAAACAAGGTGTGTGAGTTGGGTAGGTGACAAGAACAGGGCGATTAGATTAAGGTTCAGGATCGGATCCAGATCCGGCCAATAAGTGGGTTTTAAAACGTGAGCTGTTCAGCCTGGTGCAGGTACGCACTCCACCAAGTGCCGTTCTGGTTCATAATGAAACATTCAATATTCATGCTTTGAGTTGGAGAGACAATTTCATATAAACGTTCTGCTTGGGCAAATGTTTTCATTCGGGATTCAAATACAAATTGAGAATTTTGGTGTTAAGAATTCAAGGATATACAGTTGGATAACTTGACCTTTATGGAGAAATGAGTAACAATCCTTTCTCCTTTTCCCCTTCTGGCTCCAGTTTGTTGCAAATCTCTGCAACCTTCAGGGCCCAAATATACCCATATTGTTTTTTGCCGCGTCGTAAGACGCTGGTCATAGAGTGCCCTCTGCTGTTGTTGTTGTTGTTGTTCTTCTTGTTCTTGTTCTTGCAGAGAAGACAAAACCTCAAAGCTCCACCCATTCTGGGAACCATAGCTCCACCCATTCTGGGAGAGCCTTCATATAAACAAATATCCACCATTTTATTAACTTGCATAGCTTTGAGGCCTGTTTTGTAGGCCCGTGGTGTCTTCCTTTCTCACACAGTTTTATTTCAAATCAAATTCGATATATCATTTCATTTTTCACAGTCGCTAACATAGTTTTAGACTCGGTTGAAAAAAAACGTGAAGAAAATCCGATGAAAGTTGCCCTTTATAGAACGAAATGAATTCTCAAAGGCCTGTAACTTCAAGTTCATTGAGATTTTTTTTTTTTTAATCGCGGCATGGTCAGTCATACACCGCCCGAAATAACAGACGGGAAAATGCCGAGA
>NC_136271.1:18044407-18096907 GCF_964187855.1 Myxine glutinosa
CTATACCATTGTGTCTATACCATTGTGTCTCTACCATTGTGTCTATATCATTGTGTCTATACCATTGTGTCGACACCATTGTCTCGATACCATTATGTCTATACCTTATGTCTATACCATTGTGTCTATACCATTATGTCTATACCATTATGTCTATACCATTGTGTCTATATCATTATGTCTATACCATTATGTCTATACCATTGTGTCTATACCATTGTGTCTAAACCATTGTGTCTAAACCATTGTGTCAATACCATTGTCTCCATACCATTGTGTCTATACCATTGTGTCTATATCATTGTGTCTATACCATTGTGTCAATACCATTGTCACTTTACCATTGTCTCTATACCATTATGTCTCTACCATTATGTCTATACCATTGTGTCTATACCATTGTGTCTATACCATTGTGTCTATACCATTGTCACTTTACCATTGTGTCTATACCATTGTATCGATACCATTGTGTCTATACCATTGTGTCTCTACCATTGTGTCTATACCATTGTCTCTATACCATTGTCACTTTACCATTGTCTCTATACCATTGTGTCTATACCATTGTGTCTATACCATTGTGTCTATACCATTGTGTCTATATCAGTGTGTCTATACCATTGTGTCAACACCATTGTATCGATACCATTGTGTCTATACCATTGTGTCTATATCATTGTGTCTATACCATTGTGTCGACACCATTGTCTCTATACCATTGTCTCTATACCATTATGTCTATACCATTGTGTCTATACCATTATGTCTATACCATGATGTCTATACCATTGTGTCAATACCATTGTCTCTATACCATTGTGTCTATATCATTGTGTCTATACCATTGTGTCAATACCATTGTGTCAATACCATTGTCTCTATACCATTATGTCTATACCATTATGTCTCTACCATTGTGTCTCTACCATTGTCTCTATACCATTGTCACTTTACCATTGTCTCTATACCATTGTATCGATACCATTGTGTCTATACCATTGTGTCTATACCATTGTCACTTTACCATTGTCTCTATACCATTGTGTCTATACCATTGTGCTTATACCATTGTGTCTTTACCATTGTGTCTATACCATTGTCTCTATACCATTGTCTCTATACCATCGTCTCGATACCATTGTGTCTATGCCATTGTATCGATACTATTGTTTCTATAGCATTGTCTCTTTACCATTGTGTCTATACCATTGTGTCTATACCATTGTGTCCATACCATTGTCTCTATACCATTGTCTTTTTACCATTGTGTCTATACCATTGTGTCTATACCATTGTCTCTAAACCATTGTCTCTATACCATTGTCTCTATACCATTGTGCCTGTACCATTGTGTCGATGCCATTGTGTCTATACCATTGCGGGTCTATCCGGGAAATATATGGAAAATCAATTTTCATTTGTCATATCTTTTGTAGACTAGAACCCAATAAAGACACAAGGAAAACAAACCGGGGATAAAAAATTCGTTTGCTTGAACACATTCTGGAGGCAACACTGGAAAATATGTGGGACGGTCTCCAAGTTTTGATGTCCTCATGATGTATATCTGTACATATGTTTCAATTTATTTATTTTCTCCAGTTCTTTGTTCGTTTCTAGGCTTTGCCTATTTCATATTATTCCACCGTTAGGCACACCTGTCTTTAAAAGTGTTTTTCTGTTGTTGCTACCCAGGTCGAAAATCCCATAGAAAACCAATAGGCCAAATCCCATAAATACCATAGGAAATTGGACCAGTAGGATCTACTGGTTTCAATAAGGAAAATGAAATACTGGACCAGTAGAAAATACCAATAAAAAAACCAGTCGGTCAATGGGTCCAGAAGGTGACCAATATAATACCAACAAGTCAGGAGACGACGATGGTTCACGAGCGAGCGGTATTCAATGACAAAGGACGGACTATAACCGAAACAGGCCCGGACTGGGGGGTCGGTGGCCCACGTGGTAGGTGTCGGCCCCCGACATGCGGTGTACATGCCTATTTACAAAGGGCCCCAATTCGCTGCGTGCCCAGGCCTTTAAGAGCCAGCTGTACGTAATTGTGTGTGGTGCTGGCCCGGAAATGTCAAAACGAAGGTTACTGACCTTGAAATGAGATTGAAAATAATATATAATCAGTTATGAGGTTAGTTAGCTACATAATACCGAAAATTCGGTTCGATTCCGACAACTTTGAAAATTTGACCTTTGTGACCTTCAAAGGTCAAAGGTCGAAGATTCTCAAATTTGTTGGAAAACTTGTATTTCATGATGTATGTGATAATACAAGATCATGTACGACATTTCACCCGATCAGGAAGCGAACAATGTAATAAAACCATCACAAATCGACTTTTCTAAATTTGGTGACCTTGTGACCTTGACCTTGGGGTGAAAATGAAAAATCGAGCTCCGTGGGGCTAGACACATGATATTGGCCTAACCAAATACCGAAACCCCTGTAAGATTCCACCAACTCCCTCGGAGAAGACGTAGTTTTAACTCGATTACCCCCTAAAAAGACAACTTTTTCGGGCGTCGCTCCGCCCACAATGGGCGCAATACGCCCACTCTAGGCAGGACACAACTAAATCATGATATCAACCTCCCACCCAAGTTTCATCAAGATCGGATGATATCATCAGATAGTTATGCTGCGGAAAGACAGACACACAGACACACACCGATGACGAAAATAGTGGTCACTCTGTTTGATAACTCGTGAACCAATATTTCAATGACCAGGATTGTAAATAATCAATCGAGATATGTCAGAAAATTATGCCCCCTGACCGGTAATCAAACCCAGGTCCTTTGGTCAACAGTACGTGATTATACACATCACCTGATGTACATGATATATATACATCACCTGTTGTACGTAATATATATACATATATATATTGTAACGAATGTGGAAACGTTACAATGTGAACGTTACAAAAGTATGGTAACACCCTGTTAATGTAAATAATGGTCGCAGCCGTCCTCCTAGTTAATTCCATGAAACTTACACGCAGGTCACGATATATCTTTTAAATAGTGTATTTCCTTATTCCATGTAGGCTAAATATGTGTTTCCCACTAGATTGACTTTGCATTGTATCAAACAAAATAAGCGTAGGCCCTTCCAATTTCCCCAAACATCTCCGCTCTCCAAAGTTCCTTTCAAAAGGGTGGGAGTTGTTTTCAATCCCGCAGGCCGCCATTGCCCATGTGCTAATCTCGGAGAAGAAAGGCGTATCTCCACCTCGTCATAAGAGGGGAGGAGTGAGCCAGCCCTAACAGCCAATCAGCACCGCGGTGAGCGACCCGGTAGGCGTGCCCTCGGAGCCGGCGGCTCAATTCCGCCCGAGGTGATAAAAGCGACTGTAAGGGACTGCTTTATCAGATGACCTGGGAGATGAGCAAAGAGGCGGCACCAAGAGGAGCGGTGAGATGCGAAACGCTCCAAGCCAAAGAGGAGAGGTACTCGGCAAGGAAACCAGCTTTGGAGAGACGCGCTGAAAGGAGGGAGACGGCTCCACCACAAGAAGAGGAGCAGGTGTGCCGAACCAGCGCGTGACGTCTATCGCAGCGGATACGCGACGGAGGGTTTTCCCGCCAAAACCGCGAGGAATTGAGAGCTGCTGCCTCCGACTTTGCCTCCCGCTCCAGCAATCCACCTCAAGCCCTACCTGCCTGCAATATCCCCTGTGTAAGTGTGAACGTCCTGTCCTGCTCGTTGTCTTGGGGTTAAGTAAAAATGAATAGTGTAAGTTAACGATTCGCTGTGTTACTGCTTCTTCCATCCATTGCTTGTGTGTGTATAATAAATCTGTTCTTCCTCCGTACTCTGTCTTTTTCTCTTTTCCTTCTCTTTCGGTCGCTTTAGAGGTTTCCCGATTGAATATCTGTGGGGCGATCTGGTCAACGTCGGGTGGAATCGGGTTCTAATCGGGGAGTAACTGTTCGGACGCGGTTAAATACACCACCGCTCGGTCAATATAACATCTAAAACCGCGTCTGTAACAAATGGGTGTCAGGAGTGGGATTCGGACCTGGGACTAAATTTGTTAGGCCCAAATTTTGGAACACCAATTGTACTATTAGAGTAACAATTGGTGTCGAGGAGGGAGATCGGACCCGAAATCGGACCCGAAGCGCGCTTAACGCGCTCAAAATTACAAGCTGCCGAAATTTATTTTGTTTTATAAAACCCGAATTTTGAGATCGCGCCATGGACAATCAAGGCGATCGGATGTCGGTGGGAGAGATAGACAGGGTGGAATCGACCCAGGACCTCGGGGAAATGTATGTGGAGGAAAGGGAGGAGGAGAAAAATGGCAATGTGGTTGCGGAGGTTTCAGACGCACAAAATGGCGCTCTCGCGCACGTGGTTGAGGCGGTCACGGAACCAATGAGCGCGGCCCAAATACAAGCCTTCATGGCCCAATTCATGGTGGAAATGCAGAAAAAAAACGACAGTATGGAACAAATGGAAAGCAGAATGATGGGGGCCCTTATGGGGCAAATGGGGGTAATGGGGAACCGGATGGATGCTCAGGGTGAGCGATTGGAGGGCCAAATGGGGGTAATGGGGAACCGGATGGATGCTCAGGGTGAGCGATTGGAGGGCCAAATGGGGGTAATGGGAAACCAAATGGGGGTAATGAGGGACGAAGCGAGGGGTACCGGTGAGAAGTTAGACAAAAATTTTGAGGGGTTAGACAACGGGATAAAAGAGGTAAAGAATGGGTTAACGGGGGTGGAAAACAGAATGGCTGCCCAGGAGAATCAGTTAGAGGGGGTGAAAAATGGGTTAATGGGGTTAGAAAATAGGATGGAGGACAAATTGCGGGAAATAGGGGAGCAATCCGCCCGAGAAATTAAACAAATGGGAGAGCAGATAGAGGAGGTGAAAATCGGGGTAGAAACCAAACTGGATGCTCAGAGGGATGAATTGGGACAGATGAGGGTGGCATCTACAAAAGAGATGGAGGAAATACGACGAGGGGTGAGTGAGGAGATTTCGGGGCTACGCGAGGAGGTAAAGCGAGGTGAGAAGCGTATGGAGAAAGAGGTGAGAAATAATACGGCTAAGTTACAAGGGGGAATAGAAGATCTGACGGAGGAGGTGGAACAGCTGACAGAGGGACAAACGAAGTTAGTGGAGCAGGTTCATAGGAACACTGCAGTACTAGGAGGGTTAAAGGCGACACAAAAAGAAATTAAAAATGACTTGATAGCGACACAGAGGCAATGTCAGATGGTACGCGAGGAACTGACAATGAGGGTGGACGAGGTGACAGAGATAATGGAGACAAAGGACCGGCAGGTGAGGATGCACATAGAGACGGTCACGGTAGCCTTAGAGGACGAACTTGAGGAGACGCACCGAGAAATAAAAGAGGTTAAACAAAAATTAGAGGAAGTGGAAGAAGAGGTGAGTGAAATTAAGAAGGGACGAACAGAAACTAAAAGAGAAATCCAGGAGGAGGTGATGGAATATGTGCAAGGTCGGTGCTCAACTCATAAAGTGATGCTCACTAACCAAATAAAGAGTTTGCAGGTGGCAAAGGAGGTGCGGAGACGAGGTACGGAGGTGAGTGGCAATGTATATGATGTGAGGAAAGCTTCAGTCGGCTTGGGGATTGGTTTGGATCCGGGTGTTCGTGAGAGGCCGTTGGTGAAGTGTGCGACAGGTCTGGTGTGCGAAAAAAGAGGTGTGCGAGAATGTCCGACCATGGGGTGTGTGAGGAAAAAGTGCACGCCGAGGAGTGAGTGTGCCGTCAGGAGCGAGTTGGTCGAAGCGCGTGTGCGAGGGAGCACAGGGAAGCGCGGTGTGGTGAGTGTTACGGAGGAAGTAACGAAAAAGTGTGCGCAAGAGGATGCGCGAGAAAGGTGTGTAACGGACGGGTGCATGGGGAAAGAGTGCGCTGTCGAGAGTAAGGGTGAGCGCGTGGTCAAGAATGGAGGTGGAAGTAGTGAGAGTGACCAGGAGCGTGAGTTGGTTGTGACAGGTGAGCGAGGATGTACACCTGGAATGGAAGGATGCACACCTGGAATGGTAGAGCGTGAGTGGGAATGCACGCTGGAATTGGTAGTGAGGCACGTGGTTGGGTGTGCGGGTGAGAGCACACCTGTGATTGTCACAAAGGAGGTGACCGAGAAAGGGGCGCGAAGAGGTGTGTTGGTGAGGTGTGCGAGCGACGAATGTGTGCCAAGGTGTTCGGTGGTCAGGTGTGTGACCATGTCGGTGAGCGGAATGAGTGTACCGAGGTGTGTAAGGAAAGGTACAAGGAGCATGGGAACAGCTGGAGGTATGAGCAAGAAAGGGGTAGCGTATGCGTGTAAGAATCCAGGTGAAGCATCGACGGTAACCAGGTTAGAGGTTAGAACGACTTATAGCCGAATCGGGCCCTCGGTGCGCGTCGGGCAGCTTCGCGTGCCGCGAGGACCAGCGGGGATCCGAACCACGGCGGTTTCGAAAGAACCGCCGTACGCGATCCACGCTGTGCCTCGCTTGGAACGGCCGCGTCCGGGCTCCACTAGGCGGAGCGGGCAGCTGGATAGGAAGGGTCGTCATGGCGACCACGTTTTGTTGAGACGTGCCGGCAGGTCGAGATCGGGACATTGGATGGCTCCACGCCGAGGTGGTGCGTGGGATCTCGGCTCGGGTAAGCCCCCGCCCCTGCCCCGAATGCGGGACGCATCCAGCCACCGGCACAAAAGAATCCGCGTTCATTGCTTGGCTGTACGAAGCCGGGCTGTAGACGTGAATTGGCGCACCGAGAGGATGTAATAAGTAGACGGATGATGATGGTAGTGATTTGATACGAAATTTGTAATAGTGGGTAGAATTGGCAGTAAATGGAAAATTTTTGAATTGGTTGGAATTTGGACGAGCAAAATTTATAGTGAGAGATGCCCCGCTGTGGTGGGATGGCAACGCTGTCATCCCTCACAGAAGTGGGGGCAAATGCGCAATAGTTTATGGGGTGGCTATGACAACCGAGCCAGGGAGGGCTTGGTTATATTGATAGGGATCTAGCGAAGATGACATTAGGTAACGTTAAGGTTTAGATAGTGACTGATACCTGTAGTGGGGACGCAGGTAGATTAGTGTGGATGATAATTACGTGGGAGCGCAATAGTTTAAAGGGACAACTGGGAAGCGCAAGTTTCAGAGGGGAGTAGTTAGCTGAGATGATGCCGTGTGTGTGAGGATTGAACAGGTGTGATTGAACAGGTGTGATTGCACAGGTGTGCAACTGAACAGGTGGATGGAGCAGTGTATGAGTGAGTGATAGGGATGGTGTATTGTGATGACCAAATGGTCCAGGAAGAAAGGAGGGTGCAGGTGGCACCAGGCGTGAGGGCACAGGTGTGCAACAGCAGGTATGGAGAATGGTAGTGTGGAATAAATGGAGTATTGGAATGGATGGTCGTGGAGTGAGTATGGTGGAAATTGTGGAGTGGAGTGGATGGTGCGAAGGTGTGAATGGGGGAAGAGTGGACCCCCATCACGGATACCCGGGGCGGGTAGTGTAAGTGTTAGGTAGAGGGTACAGGTAAATTGTGGTTGGATATTGGCATCTGTGGTGCGGGTGAAAGAATGGTCTTTGGATGGGTGCATTAGTGTTGTGGAAATGGCTGGGCGTGTAGCCTGTTAGTGTGTGTAGTTGGTTTGGGCACTCCACCACTGTGAGGATGTCGGCCAGGTGAGGCCGCAGGTGGGCTCTGGGAGCCGGTAGTAGTTGTTGTGGATGGGGCCCGAGGATCCGGAGGACGGACCCGGGTAGCCCAGTGCCAGAGGGCACCGAGTGGGGTGACAGAGCAAGGAGGGGCCTGCCCCAGTTAGATAGGTTAGGGTGAGGGGCTTGGTTAGCTCGGGTGGCAACTACAGTGGTGGAGGTGTGCAGGTGGGTAGACCTGCTGGGAGAGTTACACGTCGCAGCCCAGAAATTGTGCGAGGGCACCGGGAGATGAATCGGGGGAGTGAGACCCCAAATTGAGAAGCACCACAGTTTGGTCAATGGGAATTGGTTATTAGAACCCATAGTGTAAGTTGGCCAATGGATTGGCAGGGAAAGACCCCGGGTAGTGTAAAGTGTGTTAAAGTCATTTAGAAAATAGTTAGGATGAAGGATCTCCTCGCACCATCTGCATCCACTCACCTGAGGTGACAGGTACTCCACACCATGCCATGTTTTGATTATTTTTTATGATGCAAATGTTTGGATTGTGAGACGCATCATGACGTGGGTGTGACATTGTGCGTAATTCCATCTCTCCCTCCTTATGAGGATTGATGATGAATTGGTGATGGCAAATTTTGAAGTAGAGGGATTGTGGAGACGAATTTGGTATAGGGGAAATATGGGGAAGACGTGACAGTAGTGACGAATTTGTAAATGGGTAGATTTTTGTACATATGGGGTAAGGGCAAGGGTAGGGTAGGTGACAGGGGGGTGACGTACGGTAGGGACGAGCTTTCTCACTTCGCCCTCCGTACGCATTTCGCCTTGCATTGCCTTATTGATGTGTACCCTTGTGACCTTACCCCTCGCTCAATTGTCTTTCTTTTGTCTCCCACATGACCTGTGCGCCATTGGGTGCCGAGGGGAGCGTGCGTGAGGTGGCCATTGTGCGCCCGAGATTCCCAGAACCAGCATGCATTGCGTTGATGTACCACTTTATGGACCGCTGTTCTGCGGCCAAGTACCACTTGATGGACCCCAGGTTCTGGGGCAGGGCACCTCTGTTGGAGACCGGCCATAGTGGCCAGGGAATCTTGCTTGCGGACCTCGGTAAGGTGGCACCTATGCCAAACAGGTGGACCACCCTTAGTTGGCCCCTGAGGCCCTAAATAAAAACGAACACAAGTTGTGCTTTTTATTATGTCCAAATAGGCCGCATGAAGCCAGAAGACGTCGGGAAGAACATCGGCCCAGCAGAGAAAGTGAAGACCACCACCAGTTGTTTTGTTGTGTTTATTAAGAACCATGGTGACTGCGCACCGAGTGGTGTTTTTGGTGCTTTGTGGTGCTTGTGGTGTTTTTGGTGCTTTTTTTTTTTTTTTTTTTTTTTTGTATACAAGATCGAGGCTCGTGAAAGAGCGAACATTAATCACACAGAAAGACAAACCGACACATAAAACATATAACATAGGGAGCGGTAGACAAGATGGGGAGAGAGGGGGAAGGACACAAACACAACATTTGAGAGCAGGGACCGAGAGACATGGAGACATCGAGAGATCTGAGAGAGGGCGAGGGCTTTGGGGGGGGGGGGCGTGGGAAGGGGGCAGTGGGAGAGGTATAAAACATATGGACACTGCCAGGACTTCCAGGAAAGAAGTTGGAATTTCAAACAAGATGGATCTGGGGTGAATTAGCGGGGGTAGAAAAGATCAAGGTTTTGGATGGGGGAAGAAAGGAGATGGTGGTGAACAGCTGTTTTAAAGACCTGGAGGGAGGAATGGGATTGAAGTGAGTGAGGGAGTTTGTTCCAGAGGCGGGAGAAAAGAGGAATGAAAGAGTGAAGGTGAGCGGAGAGCCGAGATTTCGGCAGTTTAACCATCAGAGGGTTGCTGGCAGATCTTGTGCGACCTGTAGGAATATTTGGGGGACAGAGCACAGAGAGAGCTGGGGGTGCAAGGCCGGAGAGGAGTCGGTAGAAGACAGAAAGACCACCTACCTGCCTGCGGTGAGTGAGTGAAAGGCCCTCAGAGATAGCTTCATCGCGGGAGATTCCAATAATTCTGAAAGCTTTGGTTTCAACAGCGTGAAGCCGAGCTAGGTGTGAGGCAGGAGCACCGGCCCATAGGGGAGAACAGTATTCCATTGAGCTGCGGATGAAAGCCTTGTACGTGGTGAGGAGCTCAGGTGTGCCGAGGAAGGACTTCGCACGACGGAGGATGCCCAGTCGGCGACTGGCTTTGGAGGCCAGCTTGGAAATGTGGTTTTCCCAAGAAAGATCATGGCAGATAGTGAGACCCAAAATCTTGAGCGACAGAACTTCTTGGAGAGGATTGTTGAGAAAGTAGATGGGAGGGTTGTCCAGTCGATCTTTTCGGAGAGACATAGTAAGAGTGTGAGATTTGTCAGGATTGAAAGACATGTTCCACTTGTTTGACCAGTCTGTGATTTTGTCCAGGTCTTCAGAGAGTGAGGAGGCAGCAGACTGCCGATCTGAGGGAAGAGGAATGGAGTGGCTTTTGGGTGCTTTGGTGGTATTGGTACTGGTGCATCGATGCAATGCGTGCTGTCTCCTCCCTCCCAACAGGAATTTCTTTTTTTCTTGTTCCCTAAAAAGAAAAGAAAAAAAACACAGGTCCTGGGTTGCGTTGTAAATAAGAAATCACGTCATTGTAAATAATGCTCCCCACTGTAAATGTATAGTTTGAGAATAATTCCGTAATTCGGTTAGCTGTGGGCTTGAGTCTGTTAGACAGGGTGCAATGCAATAGGGGGACATACTTATTTGTGTTTTAAGATTGTCACACTCAGGGTCAGGTTAATTGTAGAGGGAATTACACCTACGTGTCACACTAAGTTAAAGTTTAGTAGGCCTGAGCACGGGCCTGAAGAAAGGAGGGTGCAGTGTAACGAATGTGGAAACGTTACAATGTGAACGTTACAAAAGTATGGTAACACCCTGTTAATGTAAATAATGGTCGCAGCCGTCCTCCTAGTTAATTCCATGAAACTTACACGCAGGTCACGATATATCTTTTAAATAGTGTATTTCCTTATTCCATGTAGGCTAAATATGTGTTTCCCACTAGATTGACTTTGCATTGTATCAAACAAAATAAGCGTAGGCCCTTCCAATTTCCCCAAACATCTCCGCTCTCCAAAGTTCCTTTCAAAAGGGTGGGAGTTGTTTTCAATCCCGCAGGCCGCCATTGCCCATGTGCTAATCTCGGAGAAGAAAGGCGTGTCTCCACCTCGTCATAAGAGGGGAGGAGTGAGCCAGCCCTAACAGCCAATCAGCACCGCGGTGAGCGACCCGGTAGGCGTGCCCTCGGAGCCGGCGGCTTAATTCCGCCCGAGGTGATAAAAGCGACTGTAAGGGACTGCTTTATCAGATGACCTGGGAGATGAGCAAAGAGGCGGCACCAAGAGGAGCGGTGAGATGCGAAATGCTCCAAGCCAAAGAGGAGAGGTACTCGGCAAGGAAACCAGCTTTGGAGAGACGCGCTGAAAGGAGGGAGACGGCTCCACCACAAGAAGAGGAGCAGGTGTGCCGAACCAGCGCGTGACGTCTATCGCAGCGGATACGCGACGGAGGGTTTTCCCGCCAAAACCGCGAGGAATTGAGAGCTGCTGCCTCCGACTTTGCCTCCCTCTCCAGCAATCCACCTCAAGCCCTACCTGCCTGCAATATCCCCTGTGTAAGTGTGAACGTCCTGTCCTGCTCGTTGTCTTGGGGTTAAGTAAAAATGAATAGTGTAAGTTAACGATTCGCTGTGTTACTGCTTCTTCCATCCATTGCTTGTGTGTATAATAAATCTGTTCTTCCTCCGTACTCTGTCTTTTTCTCTTTTCCTTCTCTTTCGGTCGCTTTAGAGGTTTCCCGATTGAATATCTGTGGGGCGATCTGGTCAACGTCGGGTGGAATCGGGTTCTAATCGGGGAGTAACTGTTCGGACGCGATTAAATACACCACCGCTCGGTCAATATAACATCTAAAACCGCGTCTGTAACAATATGTATATATATATTTCACAATATGACATATGACAATATGACAATATGTAACAATATATATTTCACAAACAATATGGGTCGCCTCCGACGACCCAGGTACATTCACCGTGGCTCCGGTCGCAAGTTTGTTTATTTGCAATCAGGTCACTCCATCCCCGTCCTCTGGTCGGCTCAGCGCACTCTCACTCTTCGTCCCAGCGCACCTGGTCACAGCAACCCACACGATCGCACCTCTTGCCTACGAACCCTGGCTAAATCACCTGAATTCATCCCTGCTGTTCAAAACAACATCAAGCTCACCCTGTTCAACACCCGGTCCCTCAACAATAAATGCCTCATCCTGAACGAATACATCCTGGATAACAAACTGGACTTTCTCTGTCTCACCGAAACCTGGCAACAACCTCTGGACTACTACACACTCAACCTCACCACACCCAATGGATATTCCTACGTCAATAAACCACGCTCGGAGGGCCGAGGTGGTGGAATTGCCGTTATCCACCGTCAAGACATCAAGACCAACCTCATCTCCATCTCATCTGCTCCATCATTTGAACACCTGGCTTTAAAACTCTCTGGTCACACGCAGTCAGTCATGGCTGTCGTCTACCGCCCTCCCAAACCACACCCATCATTCCTGTCTGACTTCTCCTACTTTCTGACCCAGCTATGTTCCCTCTCCCCCTCAATCCTCCTCCTTGGTGATTTCAATATCCACATGGACTCCACTGACTCCACAATAACCACTGACTTCACTGATTTACTCACCTGCTTTAACCTCACTCAACATGTCGACTTTCCTACCCATATCCGTGGTCACATTTTGGACCTTGTCTGCTCCACTGGATTAAATTTGCACCATCTCTATGGCTCCGACCTCACCCTCTCTGACCACTTAGCCATCACTCTGACCATCAACATCCCCGCCCCAACACCAAGGCATTATCGCACAATCAACTTCCGTAAGCTAAACGCTCTTTCACCTACCTCATTCTCATCCACCCTCTCTGAAAAAATGTCCACTTCTCCCTTCATTGACCTCCACACCCCTTCCGACCTCACTGACTACTACAACCACACTCTCTCCTCCTGCCTTGACCAGCTTGCGCCTGTAAAAACCAAAACAGTTTCTTTCACCCATTCTGCTCCCTGGTTTACCCCTGAACTCCACCTGATGAAAACTCGTGCTCGCCAACTTGAAAGACTCCGCAATAAAACGGGTCTCACAGTTCACTCCCAAGCCTACAAGGACCACATACAACACTACAAAGATGCCCTCTCCCGCGCCCGCTCTGCCTACTACTCTCAAATTATCCACTCTGGCTCCGGAAACCCAAAAGCACTCTTCTCGACAATAAACAAACTCCTCCGCCCCCTGAACACCACCACCCAGTCATTCACAGTAGACAACTGCATCTCCTTCCTCTCTTTCTTCCAACGCAAAATTGACAACATCTACAACAGCTTGACCACCGCCGCACCCGCTCCCCCTCCAACCACCTGCCCCCCCTTGTCCTGCCATCCCCTGTCTCGGTTCTCCCCAATCTCTCCTACTGACCTCTCTGAACTCCTCATAGGAATGAAAACTGCCACCTGCACTCTTGACCCCATCCCCTCCAGCTTTGTCAAAGCCTCCCTCCCTGCTCTCTCTCCACTTATCATTGCAACAATAAACTCCTCCCTGTCTACAGGCATCGTCCCACCTTCCCTCAAAATTGCTGCTGTTACCCCCATTCTAAAAAAACCTGGTCTAAACCCTGACACCCTAAACAACTTCAGACCCATCTCCAACCTACCCTTTCTGTCAAAAGTTTTGGAACGCGCTGTAGCCACTCAACTCAAACATCATCTCTCTGCCAATAACTTGTATGAAACATTCCAATCCGGATTCCGCTCCAACCACAGTACTGAAACTGCTCTCCTCAAAATCACCAACGACCTTCTCCTCTCCTCTGACGCTGGCAACCTCAACATTCTCGTCCTCCTCGACCTCAGCGCTGCCTTTGACACCATCGATCACACTATCCTCCTCACCCGACTTGAATCCACCTTTAACGTCACCGGCACTTCCCTCTCTTGGATTAAATCATACCTCTCTGACAGATGCCAGTTCATCTCCATCAATAACTGCAAATCCCCCACTGCTCCCCTCCCCCAAGGTGTCCCCCAAGGTTCAGTTCTTGGCCCCCTCCTCTTCATCCTTTACCTGTCCCCGCTCGGTCACTTAATCCGCCGTCATGGTCTCCAATTCCACTGCTTCGCCGATGACATCCAGCTTTTCATCTCCACCAAGTCCGTCTCCACCGACACCCACTCTATCCTGACAAACTGCATCACTGAAATAAAATCCTGGCTTCAAATCAACTTCCTCAAGCTTAACTGTGATAAATCTGAAATAATCATCATTGGCCCAAAAACGCTCACAAAATCCACCCATAACTTTGCCCTCAACATCGACGGTATCCCAGTATCCACCTCCCCTCACATCCGGAATCTTGGCGTCATCTTTGACCAAACCCTTTCCTTCGACAAATACACTAAACAGATCACAAAGTCAGCCTTCTTTCACCTGAAAAACATTGCCCGTCTCCGCTCATCCCTCTCCTCCACGGCTGCAGAAACCCTCATCCACGCCTTCATCACCTCCCGTCTGGACTACTGCAATAGCCTCCTCTATGGTTCACCCTCAAAAATCACCAATAAACTCCAATACATTCAGAACTCCGCTGCCCGTCTACTCACTCATTCCCGGACCCGTGACCACATCACCCCCGTCCTTTACAAGCTTCACTGGCTCCCCATCCCCCAGAGAATCCAGTACAAAATCCTCCTCTTGACATACAAAGCCCTCCATAACCTGGCCCCATCCTACCTGGCTGACCTCCTCTCCAGACACACTCCCACCCGCAACCTCCGCTCTGCTGGTACCAACCTCCTGACCCCCTCCATCCGGACCAAATTCAGATCCTGGGGGGACAGGGCCTTCTCCATCGCTGCTCCCACCCTCTGGAACTCACTACCTCACACCATCAGAGACTCCTCCTCACTCACCACATTCAAAACATCACTAAAGACCCACCTGTTCAACGCTGCATTCAACATTCAACCCACAGCATTTAACCCCTGACTATCTCTTCTCCTTCTCCCTCCTTTTGCTTTAAATATTTCCCTATTGATTCTTGTCTTGTCTTTTTGATTCTTGTCTTATATATATGCCGTATATCGCTGCTGTTTGTTTTCTTGATTCTTGTCTTTTTGCAATTGTTGTTTTCATGTATTGTTATGCATTATGTTTTCCACTCTGTCAAAGCGCCTTTGGGCTTCTGGAAAAGCGCTATACAAAATAAATGAATTATTATTA
The DNA here is from genome assembly GCF_964187855.1 of Myxine glutinosa. Taxonomy (NCBI): domain Eukaryota; kingdom Metazoa; phylum Chordata; class Myxini; order Myxiniformes; family Myxinidae; genus Myxine; species Myxine glutinosa. Next base: position 18,059,474 of record NC_136271.1, read on the forward strand.
TTATTATTATTATTATATATATATATATATATACTGTATATATGTATGTATGTATGTATATATATATATATCTATATATATATATATATATATATATATATATATATATATATATATATTGTTGTGGTTTTTAGAACCCTCCACTTTGTAAATATCTGTAATATTCCCTTAGAAATAATCCCCTGTAAATATTCCCATTTTTGGTGTAAAAGGTCAAAGGTCGCACCCTAGTTAGGTTATATTGCATCACGTAGGACACCATAGGCTTCTTCTTTAGTTATCTCATTAGTATGTGTTCTAGTTAAGGATCTGTTTCCAATAGTTGAATCTGCGTTGTATTAATCAAATAACCTAGGCCCCTTCAATTACCCCCCAATCTCTCTCTCTCTCCAAAGTGCCAGTAGCACCTACAGACGGGGCTTGTCCTTCCCAATGCTGTCACATAATCTTATTAGCAGTGTTCGCTGCATTGTGCCGTCGTCGCTGCCTTAGCGCTGGCTCCAAACTCCATTGAACACGAGGTCGGCTCGAGGAAAGAAGGGGCGGAGCCACGGGAAGAGGTGTGGCCTCGCCCACGAGCCGTCGAGGGTGGAGCCAGTGAGCCCTCGCTGACCAACCAGGGCTGAGGTGAGCTTGTTAGTGGGCGTAGCCCTATGAAGGCGGCTTGATTTCAACGCGCGATCATATAAGCGCGAGCGCCAAGCCCTTTGACGGACTGCGCCGGGGGATGCTGATGTGAACGAACTGCGCGGGGAGCGCTCGATTGATTGTCACGTTGTTTGAGTGACTTGTGTGAGGGTACCCTCTGAGACAAACATTGGGCGAGAGAGAGTTGGCACGAAGATTACGTACACGGCATCCCAGTCCCCCGCATAATTATAAGGTCCGGTCGCGCGCCAACGACACCAGCTGCCTGCCATTCTTTGCGGCGGACCCGGAGCCTGGAACCATCTACTTGGACCCTTCTCTTCCTTCCGACCACCACCACCCCATTCGTGTAAGTATGTTTGTATTTTCCTGGGCGTGTTATATAAGAGTGTATAAGGTTGCCCTATGTCCTTTTATTTCCTCCTTTTGTATATTCTTGCTGCCTTTCGTTTCCTCTTGTAGTGCAGTTAATAAATCATATTTGTTCTTCCTTCACCCTTCTTATTCTTTGGGTTTTCTTCTCATCCGGTCGCTTTAGTCTTTTCCCAATTGAATACCGGTGGCACGACATAAGAACCGCTTATAATCGGGTCTAGTCTTTGTTAACGGCCTGAGTCGTGGCTCGCTTCGCTCGGCGTGTCCATTACAGCCGCGGCTCGGGCGGGGCTCATTTCCTCGCTTACCGGAAGGCGCTGGTAATTAGGTAATAGGAACAATTGGCCGAGCACCCTATTCAGCGCTGACCGGAAGTGATGTCATAGCTCCAGGGCCGGAGACGGCCAGCTTAAAAGACGAGGGGATTAACCCCCCCCCCCCCTCAGTAAGAGGAGCGCCGTACTCCAAGATCCGCAACAATATATACATATAATGTTGCGGATCTTGACGCCGGCCTTCTTCCCTTACCAAGAGGGGATTAGTCCCCTTGTCTTGACTGACCTGGCATGACCCGAGACCTATTACGTCCCTTCCGGACAGTGCTAAATAGGGTTTCGGGACCAAATTCACTGTAACCTAAGTACTAGCGCTGCCCTGAAGCGAGGAAATAAGCCTCGCACGAACCACGTGTGTTGGTGACACGCCGAGCGGTTGCGTACACGTGATCCGCGCCGTTATAGATGGTGGAACCCGATTCAAGCGGTTCTATTTGTACCACGCTTAGCCAATGGAGAAATCACAAAGGCGATCGAATTGGAAAGGAAAGGAAGAACAAATATGTTTAATTAATATTGCACGTATTTACAGCTCAGGACGAAGAGACACAGGGAAATACTTGAACAGTCTTATACTTAATACCCCTGGACAAACGGGCCCGTCACACACACACTCACACGGGGATTGCTGATCAGCATGATGATGTTCTCCAGCGCGTCCAGCGATGGCTCTCGTGCAGCTCTCTCCGGTCCCCGGCACGTCCCGTGTAGATGGAGGCAGGAGAAGGCAGGAGCTCGTAGCGTGTTGCCTGAACAATCGGGTTATCTCAGGGCGCACGGTAGAGGGCGGACTTTGGCCCGACTGGCGGTTATTCACTCGCTTATTCACTCGCGGTTATGGCCGTGTTCACTCGCGTGGCCGAAATGCGCTATCTTCGTTACTGGCGCGTCTGGCTGCGCCCGCGTACATGTACGGCCAACACCTCTTCCTCTATCCCCTGGCGTGCACGTTCTATTACGAGGGTCAAAGTTCAACAACGGCGAGTGATGCAAATTCTCGGGCGCAGTCCTTTCTCCTCAAGTCCTATCACGCCACTGGTGCAAGTCAAGTCCTTTACAACGTGCTTATCCTCTGCAAGTCCTTTCCTAGGGCTTTTCGTATGGGCTTATATAGACCCGCCCCGTGAACCTTCTGGAACTCACCAGACTCTCTTCACCACGCCCTCTCACGCCATTCCGCTCGAGCTCTGATTGGCTGGTGGCTCTTACCGTCCCCCCCACGCCACTCACCCCGATCCCGCTCCCCTCCTTCCCCTTCCGAGGCGCACCTCATGTTAACTCGACTAGGGGACAGCCAAATGGGGCGCGGGATGGATTGCGCCCATCGAGGTAGAATGGAGGTTGGAGCAAAATGATTGAGGGGCCTTTTCTCCTGTCTTTACACAACGCAGGTACTAAGAGGGGAAATGGCCTATTCTTACACATACTAAGACATAACTATACTACAAATGGGCCTATATGTTGCTCGTGTGACTAACTATGGGGGGCAAACCTTTAACCTTTAATGATTTCAATGTGCCAATCTCAAAACCGCAGCACTGCCCCCCTCCCTCGTCAAACTCGTCCCCGAGTCGAACCCACACAGGTGTGAACGACCGGTTTTGAGAAAGACTTGGGACTAGTTTTTAATTACGTGTGACACTTAGATGTGGTTCCCCTCTAACATTTACTCTAACCCCGTGTATGCGACAGTTTTACAACACTAAATATGTCCCACCTACTGCGTTGTGTAAGTAACTAACAGACTCGCACCCACAACTAACCGAATTGCGGAATTAATTCTCAAACTACACATAAAGCTGGTGGGTAGCATCTTATTTACAACCACAACCTAATTATTTACACCTCTATAACCCAGGACCTGTTCTTTTTGGAAAGAAGATTGGAGGGGTGAAAAAGCACAGCAATACACCAATACACATTACACATTTAAAATGTCATATTTAAATGTCATATTTGCTGCTTGGCTGCATCTTCTGCTTCCTGCTTCGTCCTCGGTGTGCCATAAAATCTTACAAGTCTTCTTTCCTGGCACACCAGAATAAAATGTACAGAAACCGTGTTAGTTCTTCATGCCAGCAGGGCAAATCTTATGGTCCACCTGCGTGACATTGATGCCACTCAAAATACCTGGTCCGAAGATGAAAGGCAAGTTTGCAGCAAATGCCTGCTCAGCAAAGTGTAAGGCCACAAAACATGTGGTCCAGGTGTAATGTGGTGCAGCAAAGTGCCTGTACATGTGCAGCAAAGTTACAACAAGGAGTATGGCAGCAAAGTGCGGTGCAGTTCATCTGCACGGCTGTAGCAAAGTGCAGCTGCACAGGTGTAGCAAAGTGCAGCCGCACAGTTCAAAGTTGCTGCATACTCCTCCAAAATGGGTCCATGGGTGGGGAGGAGAGACAAAGCACAGTTAGCAAAGGAAAGGGCAGAAGGGTACACATCAATCAAGGCAATGCAACATGAGGGGCGTGGGAGAGCGAGCAGAGCAAGCTCGTCCCTAACCGTTCGTACCCACCAATGTCAACTTACATTACCCTTGCCCTTCTCTGTATTTACAAATTACAAATTCGTCACTACGTCCTGTGTCCCATATCCCCCTCTAAGCCGAATTCGTCGTCCAATCACTCCCAAGAAGGAAGGAATGGAATAACACACAATGTCTCATCACGTCGAGATGCATCTTACTCACTCAAATCATTTAGAAAACCTGGTGTGGAGTTCCATCTCCCTTGGTGAGTGGATGTGGATGGTGCGAAGAGATTCCTCATCCTAACTATACTCTAATAACATTAACTCAGTTACACTACCCGGGGTCTTGCCCTGCCAATTAAATTGGCCATCGTTACACTATGTGGTTCTAAAAACCAATTCCCATTGACCATCCTGTGGTGCCCTCCGAATTTGGGTCTCACTCCCCAATTTTTCACACTGTGCCTTTGCACAATTTCGGGGCTGGGTCGTGTGGCTCCACTAGCAGGTCCAACTACCTGTGCACCTCCACCACTGAAGTCGCCACCCGAGCTTACCTTGCTCCTTGCGACTACCCTAAATTGGGGAAGGCCCGTCCTGGCTCTCTCACCCCCTGATGCCCTCTCTGGCATTGGGCTACCCGGGTCCTTCTCCTGGATCCTCGGGCCCCACTGAACAACTACTCTGACTCTAACTGGCTCCCAGAGCCTACCTGCGGCCTCACCTGGCCGACAAACTACCAGTGGCGGAGTGCTCCAATAACCATACGCACCAACAAAGCCCACACGCCCAGCCATTCCACAGACTCATGCACCCATCCAAACACTTCATTGCCACTACCTGCACCACAGGTGTCAATATCCAATAATTTACCTAAACCCTCTACCTGACTTTAAACTACCCTCCCCGGTATTCGTGAAGGGGTCCATCTCCCCCCATTCACTCCTTCGCACCATGCATTCCACACCTTTTACGTCACACCAAGCATTCCACACCATTATTCTCACACACACCAAGCTCTCTTGCACACCTCTTGTGCTCTCATACCTGTTCCCCACTTGCACACCTTGCAAGTCAATTCACTCCAACACAACCCCATATGTCCTCAATACACCACTTATACACTACTACACATATGCAGCATCATCTAACTGACTACTTCCCCCTAATACTCGTGCTTTCCCGTCTTCCCTTACACTAAGCACTCCCTCGTCATTAACATCCACCTAAACTGACTACGTCCCCTCTACCTGTACCAAAAGTCACTACTTAAATCTTGTCTCTACTGTCATTTACTAAATCCCCAACAATTAACCTAGCCCGCCCTCGGCTAGTTATCACTGCCACCCCATAATCTACTGTTCATGTGCCCCAAAACGGGACATGTGAGGAATGGCAAAAACACCAAACCCTACGCCGGGTACCATTCGCCAACACTATGGCTAATCGTCCACTGTACTACAAGCCTCTCGGTGCGGAAATACATTTTCACAGCTCGGCTTCGAAAAGCCGAGCAATGCATGTGGGTGGTTTGTCTCCTGTAGTTTGGGTCCGTCCCGCATTTTCGATTCAGGGGAGGTTTTGTTGGGCCATGGTTCCAGGCGCCATCCCTGCGTGGAGCCTTTCGGTCCCCTGCACAATGGCCCAACCTCCAACGGTCGGAGCACCGCGCCCGCCAGGGGGCCAAGTTCCGACCTCTCCTACCCCCCCCTCGAACCGTGCCAATCGCCTTTCACGCCAAGGCACGGCACCGACCATACAGGGCGGGGCCCGGCACGAATCGTGCACGCCGCCGCGGCAACGATCCCCGCCGATCCCCGCTGCACACAAAGTACACCTCGCCCCGAGAGCTCGCGTTGGCTATACGTCGCGCTAACCGCTGCCCCGGTCTGCGTCGATGCCCGGGCCGCATTCTCACCACTCACGACCCACTCCACTCTCGCACACCGAGGTGCTCCAGCGCCTCCCATACACTCCCTTACACACTTAGGTGCACACCACCCAGGCGCACTCGCGCCGTTCACACACTCCATTATCACACGCCCTCGCGCACATCCTGGTGCTCTTATACCACTCGCACACTCCGTTACACATTTTTCCTCCACACACTTCGTCACACAATCGGCCATCGCACACCTTCGTGCACACTCTCTTGTTACACCCTCAGTAACAACCATGGGTGTGCACTCTCCCGGTACACACCCAATCAGAGCACACTTACCCACGGGTGTGCACTCTCCCGGTACACACCCAATCACGCGCTCTGGTGTGCATTCTCTCTCACTCGCGGCCATCGCACACTCTGTTTCACCCTCCGTTTCACACTCGGTTTCACACTCTTCCCACATACACTCCGTCATACACCCGCGCTTCGGTGCACACTTCTTTTGCACACGCGTGCCAGTCATCCTCACACATCGCACCACGGACCTTCCACAAGCGCCCGGGTTGCGTCTCGATCCCAAGCCCGCCAAAAATGTTTTCCCGCCAAACACTTTCGCGCCATACACACTCCTACTCACCTTCGGTACCTTCCTCTCGGGCTTTCCCGCCAACACCTGTAAACTCTCATTGGGGTTAGGCAGCATGACATCACGAAGTGAACACAAAGTTTGGGTGCATTCCATTTCCTTCTCCCGTGATTCATTTTCTAACTCTGCCGTCTCTTCGGCCCCAATTTCAACTCTCCACATTTCTTTTTCTATATCTAGCTCGACGACTGCCGGTGCACATAAATTTTTATTTCCCAATTCGGCGGCCGTCGGCTTTCCCATACCCCGAGTCGCGATTTCTACCCCCTCGGTCACTCCGGCCACGCTCTGCTCTGCCCCGCTCTCCACGCGTTTCTCGCACTGCATTACCTCGTCGCGTCTCCTTGCGACCTCTTCGCTCAACATGCGCCTTATGTCCTTCCCCATCTCGTTCGTTTCCTTTTTCGACGCCACCCTCATTTTTCTCAATTCGTTCTTTCGGGTGTCCATTTTGCTCCCCAGCCCATTTTTCACCTCTTCCAATTGATCACCCATCTGTTTTATGTCCCTGGTTGATTTGTCCCCCATTTCCTTCAATTGGCCCACCATTTCTTTCAATTGGCCACCCATTTTGCTTCCCAATTCATTTTTCGCCTCCTCCAATTCCCGGGTGGATTTGTCCCCCTGGGTATCCAATTTTTCAGTCAACTCGGCCTTGCTACACCTTGCTTCGTTCCTCATTTCTTTCAGGCTATCCTCCGTTGTTGCCACAAAGGCAAAGGCCATCATGTGTGCCATAAATATGCACATATCCATTGGTAGCGCGGGCTCGGCTCCCGCCACCACGCGCGAAGCGCCGCCATTTCCTACCCCTGCGGCCGGCCATTCATCAATTGCATCTGCTTCTCCCACTTCTTCCCGGGGGTCCTGGGTTATCAATTCTTCCTCCTCTACCTCATTTTCTACCCCCACCGACATCCGATTGCTTTGGCTAGCCATGGCACGAATTAAAATTTGTGTCTTATACTAAATTTTGGTTGCTCGTAATTTGGAGTGCGTTAAGCGCACTTCCGGTCCTATCCCAACTCCTGACACCAATTGTTGCGGATCTTGACGCCGGCCTTCTTCCCTTACCAAGGGGGGATTAGTCCCCTTGTCTTGACTGACCTGGCGCGACCCGAGACCTATTACGTCCCTTCCGGACAGCCCTAAATAGGGCTTGGGGACCAAATTCGCTGTTACCTAAGTACTAGCGCTGCCCTGAAGCGAGGAAATAAGCCTCGCATGAACCACGTGTGTTGGTGACATGCCGAGCGGTTGCATACACGTGATCCGCGCCGTTATAGATGGTGGAACCCGATTCAAGCGGTTCTATTCGTACCACGCTTAGCCAATGGAGAAATCACAAAGGCGATCAAATTGGAAAGGAAAGGAAGAACAAATATGTTCAATTAATATTGCACGTATTTACAGCTCAGGATGAAGAGACACACGGAAATCCTTAAACAGTCTTATACTTAATACCCCTGGACAAACGGGCCCGTCTCACACACACACTCACACGGGGATTGCTGATCGGCAGGATGATGTTCTCCAGCGCGTCCAGGGATGGCTCTCGTGCAGCTCTCTCCGGTCCCCGGCCCGTCCCGTGGAGATGGAGGCAGGAGAAGGCAGGAGCTCGTAGCGTGTCGCCTGAACAATCGGGTGCACGGTAGAGGGCCGACTTTGGCGCAACTGGCGGTTATTCACTCGCTTATTCACTCGCGGTTATGGCCGCGTTCACTCGCATGGCCGAAATGCGCTATCTTCGTTACCGGCGCGTCTGGCTGTGCCCGCGTACATGTACGGCCAATGCCTCTTCCTCTATCCCCTGGCGTGCATGTTCTATTGCAAGGGTAAAAGTTCAACAACGGCGAGTGATGCAAATTTTCTGGCGCAGTCCTTTCTCCTCAAGTCCTATCGCGCCACTGGTTCAAGTCAAGTCCTTTACAACGCACTTATCCTCTGCAAGTCATTCTGAGGGCTTTTCGTATGGGCTTATATAGACCCGCCCCGCGAACCTTCTGGAACTCACCAGACTCTCTTCACCACGCCCTCTCATGCCATGCCGCTCGAGCTCTGATTGGCTGGTGGCTCTTACCGCCCCCCCACGCCGCTCACCCCGACCCTGCTCCCCTCCTTCACCTTCCGAGGCCCACCTCGTGTTAACTCGACTAGGGGACAGCCAAATGGGGCGCGGGATGGATTGCGCCCATAGAGGTAGAATGGAGGTTGGAACAAAATGATTGGGGAGCCTATTTTCCTGTCTTTACACAACGCAGGTACTAACAGGGGAAATGGCCTATTCTTACACATACTAAGACATAACTATACTACAAATGGGCCTACATGTTGCTCGTGTGACTAACTATGGGGGGCAAACCTTTAACCTTTAATGACTTCAATGTGCCAATCTCAAAACCGCAGCAATATATTTTATATATATATATATATATATATATATATATATATATATATATATATATATATTATATATATATATATAATATATATATATATATATATATGTATGTGCTTGAATGACGTATATGATGTAAAATGACGTAAAATAAATGTAAAATGACGTAAAATGACGTAAAATACTTTAACAGGAAATCAGAGCTGTCTCACTTGACATATCACGTGCCTTCGATATGGTCTGGCACCCAGCTCTGCTCACCAAACTCTCCTCCTATGGTATCCATGGAAATCTCCACTTATGGCTTGCGGACTTCCTCTCTGGTCGAAGGCAACGTGTGGCCCTGAATGGATTTCTCTCCTCTCCCCTTCCTGTTCTGGCTGGAGTTCCCAAAGGTAGTGTTCTGGGCCCTGTGCTATTTCTGGTCTTCATCAATGATCTCTCCGACTCTCTGGAAAATCCTCTCTATCTCTTTGCTGATGACTCCACTATCTGCCGCTCCATTCCTCATCCCTCAGATCGGCAGTCTGCAGCCTCCTCACTCTCTGCAGACCTGGAAAAAATCGCAGACTGGTCAAACAAGTGGAACATGTCTTTCAATCCTGACAAATCTCACACTGTTACAATGTCTCTCCGAAAGGACCGACTGGAAAACCCTCCCATCTACTTTCTCAACAATGCTCTCCAAGAAGTTCTGTCGCTCAAGCTTTTTGGGCTCACTATCTGCCATGATCTTTCTTGGGAAAACCACATTTCCAAGCTGGCCTCCAAATCCAGTCACCGACTGGGCATCCTCCGTCGTGCGAAGTTCTTCCTTGGCACACCTGAGCTCCTCACCTCATACAAGGCTTTCATCCGCAGCTCAATGGAATACTGTTCCCCCCTCTGGGCTGGTGCTCCTGCCTCACACCTAGCTCGGCTTCACGCTGTTGAAACCAAAGCTTTCAGAATCATTGGAATCTCCTGCGATGGAGTTAACTCCGAGGGCCTTTCACTCACTCACCCCCGGCAGGTTGGTGGTCTTCCTGTCTTCTACCGACTCCTCTCCGGCCTTGCTCCCCCAGCTCTCTCTGTACTCTGTCCCCCCCAATTTTCCTTCAGGTTGCACAAGATCTGCCTGCAATCCTCTTATTAGTCCTTGAGCCAACCGGCCATTTTTTGAAGTGAATGCTCCGGGGGGGGGGGGGGGGGGGAGTAATTCTCATTATGATTTTCCATTAGACCAATGTCTCAAGTGTCAGAAAAGGTGTGATGGACATCTGAGAACGGTAGCTTAGTGCCCGGATGGACGCCATCTTTGAAACCACCCAGCTCGAAAATGCCCATTTGGTCGGGTACATTGTTGCACGTGTATCTGGACTTCTATACTAGCTATCGATGTGCGGTTGACGACTAAATATACGTCCGATGTGTACCGTCTAAATAAAAAATAATATGAAGCATTTTGTTTTAGATTAATTATTATAAAAATCAATTATCGAAAAAAAATCATATATTTTTCAATATTTTATTATTAGACGTACTTTTTTTAGTGAAACAACACTGGTATGATTTTCCAAATTATGCATTGTGCTACACCGTTTATCTGTCTATAAAAATAACTCAAAAACTAAAACATATCATCCACCACGAGTGTACACAAAAAATATATGAAAAGGCATGCACTTTCCACAAACCGAAACTATGTCATTTGGAATTTCCCACCGATAATCAACCCACAGAACCCAGTGCCGAAAGTGACGTCAGTCTATTCTATATCTATATTCTATATTCTATATCTCAGTCTGAGATTTGTTGCGGTGACCTGATTAATTTCTGAGGGGGGGGGGGGGGGGTGGGTGGCTTAAGAACTAAAAGTGAACATGTTAGATGGCGCCACATACAACTCTATTATAGAGTTGTATTGTGGCGCCATCTAACATGTTCACTGACTTGGATGAGTATGTCTATGTAAGCTGGCGAGCTTTTCGGATATCGGAGTAATCTAACGTCAGTCTTTTTGTTCTTTCAGCTGAGATAGCCGGTGTCGAGGCGAAACGGGCGAAGATTGAACCTGAGTCCGGAACGTGCATCCTGTGCAGCAAGAAGTCGCCACTCTCTGAACTAAGCAAGGCAGCGGGCAACAGTTCTTGGAAGACATTGTGTGACGCAGCCGCAGTTAGAAACTTTTATCCAATTCTAAAGCTAGTCCAAGAAGGCGCAGTTGAACTTCCTAATATTCCAATATTATACCATAGGGCTTGTAGATCAGACTTCACTCACAAAAACCACCTAGCTACTTTGACCAATGCAGCTAGAAGTTCTTCAGTTGATACTGGCGATGTGGTGCGACGGCGATCATCACGGGAAGAGACAGGATCAACTTCAACGGTCTACGATGATAAATGCATTTTTTGCCAGCGTGCTTCAAAATTCATAAAAGGCAGTCGTACCCGTGAAACAGTTGTCTTGGCTGTTGAACTTCGAGCAGATAAGACAATAAGAGATGCTGCGACAGCTCGCAATGATGAGAGAGTTTTGGCATTGACTACACGAGATATGGTTGCAGCTGAGGCTCACTACCACTTCTCCTGCTATAGAAACTACACACGGCCCCAAAAACCTCAAGTAGAAACTGACATTGAAGATAATATCGAGAAAAAAGAAATGATACGATGTATATTCAATTTCATTCGCACTGACTTGTTCTTGAACCCGAGGATTGTTCCAATAGTTGATGTTGCAACAGATATCCTGTCTTCAGATACATTTTCAGTTGATGTTCGTGACTCCATCAAGAAGAATCTGCAGCGCACATTACAAAGAGAGTTTGGAGAATCGCTCATCTTCTTCAATGTGAAACACCGTGTATACTTGATGCCCGATAATCTGACAAAGCGAGAGATTGCTGCAGAGTGCGTAAACCTGAAAGCAGAAGTGAAAGCATTTGAACGAACGGACGGTGAAAGTAACATTGTGCGTGCAGCTACTTCACTGCGACACCAGATCAAAGATGCTCATTACAATGAACGTTGGCCGCCTCAGCCAGCAGAACTCACTTCAGATTACGTGAAGATACCAGATTCTCTTCGTGTATTTCTGCATACTTTGATTTGCGGGAGTGGGGGTAGCTCTGCGCGTGCCGACACACTGGTATGGTCGATGGCTCAAGATATCATCAATGCTGTACACCGGGGTACCATCAGAACATCGAAGCATGTCCTACTTCCGTGGGTCATGAAAACGCTCACCGGTAATACAGAGGTCATCAGAATATTGAATCGACTCGGGCACGGATGTTCGTACACAGTTCTGGAAGAAATCGAGACAGCGCTATGCATAGACAAATTAGCAAGTGTGGAGAAAGATACAGTACCACTTCCGTCACATGTGCACCCTTCGGTCCCGACTGTATTAGCATTCGATAACATCGACAGGCTAGAGGAATCGCTGAGTGGTGGCGGAACATCGCATCGCGTCAACGGTATCATCGTCCAACCGAAGTCGCAGTCGTGTTTGCCGCCCCAACCTCCATCGGCAGTATCCAAAGCAGATAAGAAGCGATCTATCCCGTCATCCAGCGATTTAGTTCCAATATACAGCGGTGGGAAACGAGAGGGCCCACCTGCAATCAAGCCTGCAGATCTTTCTGACACTCTTGCAGGCGCAACATCCCTTGCGCAGCGCCGAAATCACGTATGGATTATGACTCGCATGCTGGAACCATGCGACCAGACAATCAGTTCGTGGACTGGTTTCAACATCATGACTAGAGATCGTGTTCAGGTGACGGAAGATGTAGTTGGCTACCTGCCGACTATAAACGCGCCTGCCACAGATATGGCAACAGTGCAAGAAATCCTCAGAGAAGCTCTGAACATCATGTCATCACTTCAGCTTGAGCGTATACCGGTGGTGCTAGACCAGGCACTATTTGCTAAGGCGACCGAAATAGCATGGAAAGATGTCGATCGATATGGAAGAATCGTGCTCATGATGGGGAACTTCCATACCATCTGTAACTTCATGTTGAGCATTGGGAAAATGTTTGGAGATGCAGGCCTTCGGGATGTAGCTGTTGAGTCAGGAGTAATCGCTGAAGGTTCCATCAACAGGGTTCTGGAAGGCAAGCAATACAACCGTGCTGTGCGACTCCACAAGTTGATGTACGAGGCACTAATGCGCATCATTTGGAAGGGCTTCCAGGTGTGGATAGAAAGCAATCATCCTGACAAGGAACCCCAGATTCGAAGCACTGACCTCAAAATTCGCAGCATCAAGGAGGATGTTTGCCACGAGACTCTCGCTGCTGCTCTCGATGATGATTCATGTGTCGATACTGATACGATACTGTCGATACTCGATAATTCATGATACTGAATGGGTTGAAGTGCACTGTTGTGTGTAAGCTGCAGGGATGCTCCAACATGGTGCAGGATGATGCTATCGTGGCTCAGGATGCCAATGACTCTGATGGCGACTCTGATGATTAACTTTGTGTGCACTGTATATTGTATAGCATATGTTGTTCTCTATTATAATGCAGGCCAAATTGCCTGAAAATCTTTATAGACAGATAAACGGTTTAGCAAAATGTATAATTTGGAAGATCATACCGGTGTTATTTGACTAAAACATGACATGTTCAATGATACCTCCGCTTGCTTATTAGGAATATACATCGTATGGTGTTAAAATCAGCTCCATACGTCTTTCCAAACTCTAGTAAGGAATAATTAATATAATTGGCGGCCATTTTGAAATCCAAGATGGCCACCAAAGTGCAGATTTCCTATGTAACAATTTCCGCCTGCTTATTAGATATCGTATGGTGTTAAAATCCTCTCCGTACGACATTCCTAACTTGCGTTATCGTCAGAATAGATAATGCCAGCGGCGGCCTAAGTCATTTTATGCCTCTTTACATTTATTTGTTGTAAACTCGTGGTGGATGATATGTTTTAGTTTTTGAGTTATTTTTATAGACAGATAAACGGTGTAGCACAATGCATAATTTGGAAAATCATACCAGTGTTGTTTCACTAAAAAAAGTACAAGTCTAATAATAAAATATTGAAAAATATATGATTTTTTTTCGATAATTGATTTTTATAATAATTAATCTAAAACAAAATGCTTCATATTATTTTTTATTTAGACGGTACACATCGGACGTATATTTAGTCGTCAACCGCACATCGATAGCTAGTATAGAAGTCCAGATACACGTGCAACAATGTACCCCACCAAATGGGCATTTTCGAGCTGGGTGGTTTCAAAGATGGCGTCCATCCGGGCACGAAGCTACCGTTCTCAGATGTCCATCACACCTTTTCTGACACTTGAGACATTGGTCTAAAGGAAAATCATAATGAGAATTACTCCCCCCGCCGGAGCATTACTTTTGGTCTGGCTCAAGGACTATATGGTTAAACTGCCAAAATCTAGGCTCTCTGCTCACCTTCACTCTTTCATTCCCCTTTTCTCCCGCCTCTGGAACAAACTCCCACACTCCCTTGAATCCCACTCCTCCCTCCAGGTCTTTAAAACAGCTGTTCACCACCATCTCTTATCTTCCCCCATCCAAAACCTTGATCTTTTCTACCCCCACTAATTCACCCCAGATACACTTTTTTTGAAATTCCAACTTCTTTCCTGGAAGTCCTTGCAGTGTTCATATGTCTTCTACCTCTCCCACCTCCCCCAAAGCCCTCCCCCTCCCACATTTCTCCCGATGTCCCTGCTCTCAAATGTTGTGTTTGTGTCCTTCCCCCTCGCTCCCCATCTTGTCTGCCGCTCCCCTTATTTTTCGTGTTTTGTGTGTCGGTTTGACTTTTTGTGTGATTAATGTTAGCTCTTTCACGTGCCTCGATCTTGTATACAAAAAGAAAAAATATATATATGTATTTTTGTGTTAGTCTTTATTTTATTGTATTTTATATTTCTCAATTTATTGTCATTTTGATGTATTATTAGATTTTACTTGTCAAATTCATCAATTGTAAAACTTACCTCATTTTGGCCTTCTGCCACGATGGAAGTGGAATAGAAATAAACCTTTATTATTATTATTATTATTATTGTTATTATTATTATTATATACTAGCCGAAACCCGTGGAACATCCACGGAAGGGAGGATGTGGTGTATGGATAGAGTGTGCCATTATGGATGGCATAGGGGATTTGCTTGTCCGAGTAAGAGTTAGGAAGAAAGATGAGAATGAAGAGTGCGTATATGAACAACGATCGCCGACACCGGCACAAATGCATGCTCTGGATTGTCCACTCAGTGGATGGCTTGCTTTCGCCTTCGCCTGTCCAATCAGTGGACGGCTTGCTTCGCCTTCACCAAGCAGACGCCAATACGATGGCGTCGTAAGATGGCGTCGTATCGGTAGTTAATCGGATGCTTTTGGGCCCCAACGTCGGCTAATTCCGATTTTTCGAGTATGGCTGTATGTGATAAACAAAGAGCGCGGTTCGTAGATCGTAAATCCATTAGTGCCGTGGGCATCGGGTCACTGGGTGCGGCGTAAAAGGGATAACAAAGTCGAGTCCTTACGCTATTAATATATAGACTAGCCGAAACCCGTGGAACATCCACGGAAGGGAGGATGTGGTGTATGGATAGAGTGTACCATTATGAATGGCATAGGGGATTTGCTTGTCCGAGTAAGAGTTAGGAAGAAAGATGAGAATGAAGAGTGCGTATATGAACAACGATCGCCGACCGGCACAAATGCATGCTCTGGATTGTCCACTCAGTGGACGGCTTGCTTTCGCCTTCGCCTGTCCAATCAGCGGACGGCTTGCTTCGCCTTCGCCCAGCAGACGCCCATACGATGGCGTCGTAAGATGGCGTCGTATCGGCAGTTAATCGGATGCTTTTGGGCCCCAACGTCGGCTAATTCAGATTTTTCGAGTATGGCTGTACGTGATAAACAAAGAGCGCGGTTCCTAGATCGTAAATCCATTAGTGCCATGGGCATCGGGTCACTGGGTGCAGCGTAAAAGGGATAACAAAGTCGAGTCCTTACGCTATTATTATATAGACGAGCCGAAACCCGTGGAACATCCACGGAAGGGAGGATGTGGTGTATGGATAGAGTGTACCATTATGGATGGCATAGGGGATTTGCTTGTCCGAGTAAGAGTTAGGAAGAAAGATGAGAATGAAGAGTGCGTATATGAACAACGATCACCGACACCGGCACAAATGCATGCTCTGGATTGTCCATTCAGTGGATGGCTTGCTTTCGCCTTCGCCTGTCCAATCAGCGGATGGCTTGCTTCGCCTTCGCCCAGCAGACGCCAATACGATGGCCTCGTAAGATGGCGTCGTATCGGCCGTTAATCGGATGCTTTTGGGCCCCAACGTCGGCTAATTCAGATTTTTCGAGTATGTCTGTACGTGATAAACAAAGAGCGCGGTTCGTAGATCGTAAATCCATTAGTGCCGTGGGCATCGGGTCACTGGGTGTGGCGTAAAAGGGATAACAAAGTTGAGTCCTTACGCTATTATTATATAGATTTGTTAGTAAGCCATATTAAGTGTGCACTGTTTGTCAGCAATTCTTTGGGAGGATACAAAAACAAATAACTCCCAACAGGCTTGGCTGAGAGTTGGATGAAACAAATAGAAAAAGAAGAACCACCTTTAGAGGCCATTTTCCCCCGCAGAGCAGGGGTTGGCCTTTTTTGGGCACCATGGCCCCTTTTTGAAGCAATATTTTATAGCCGGATGCCCTTCTTGCCGGCAACCCTGTTAGTCACCCCTTGCGACACACAGGGAATTACGAGTGAACTGGTACTCAATTTGCCGACCTCGGAAGGATGACAGGCTGAGTCAACCCCCTGGTGTGTTAATTCAGAGATCAACCGGGATTCGAACTCAGAATCACTAAGATCCCAAGCCGGCACCCTAACCGCTAAGCCAACACCAGGCTGAAACAAATATGGATAATGGATAATGGACAAATAACAAATAAACATATAAACATATGGTTATATATAAACATATGTATATGTATATATATAAACATATATAATATATACATATGTACATATATAAACATATAAACATATAAACCAACATGGATAAACAAATATGGACAAATATGGATGAAACAAATAGGATGTTGGGAATTTACCACTGCTTGATACCATCTGTGTTCTCACCTGGCTTTTATCATGTAAAGCGCTTGGGTGATATGTAATTATGGGTGATATGGGGTGATATGTATCATGTAAAGCGAAATAAGGTGATATGTAATTCATTGATTGTTTAACCACCTGAGGGAAACTAATGGAAGTCGACATCACTTAGCAGGAAATGACAATTGTGTGTTTACCATTAGCAGGAAGGAAGGAGATGGGCGAGGCTGCACAGCATAAAGGTACATTTTGATCACCTGTGTTGAAACAGTGTTTGTGTAGCACAGTGTTCTACATGAAACTAAAATAAATCTGGGGAAAAATGAACCTTAACAAGTACACATACATTCAAAGTACACCGCCCCCATGCCAAATAATTAAATATCCTACAGAGCGGCATTGCCGGGGCGCCTCCGGCGCCCGGAAATACCGCAGTGCAGCTCATTGAGGCTGCATTGGGAGGGAGAGGTGTACACTAATTGAATGATTAATTGTATCATTAAAATCAATAAAAGATTATCACAAAATATTTTCATAATCAATTGGCTAATCGCATAACTAAACCACTAGTGCTTCATCCGAAGATGTATCTTTTAGAAATTTAATTAAATAAGTCATTTATAAAAAATTAAATAATTAATTGATTACTCAATAAATAATTAATCGATTAATCAATAAATAATTAATAGATGAAATGATTAATCAATAAATCAAAAATATCCTTGATAGCCACATCACTTGGTCACTCATGTCCAAATATTAGCTTCCCAGCTCAAAAGGTGCCTGAGATATTGGCCAAATGAGAAAGAAAATAAATAAATGATTAATAATGAAAATAAATAATTAATAATCATAAAAAAATTAAATTATTAATCAATTTGGTCAGAGAACACATAAACTACCACTATTTCATCAGAATCTGTAACTTTAAAAAAAAAAATTTTTTTGTCATTAATCGAATAATTAAATAATTAATCGATTAATTGATTAATTAATAAATCAAAAATATCCTTTGCAGCCAAATCACCTGGTCATTGGCATGTCCAAATATCAGCTTCCTAACTCAAAAGGTGCCTGAGTTAATGGTCAGAAGAGAAAGGAAATCTGATTAATTAAATAAGTACTTAATTAATCGCTAATAATTAAATAACTCCTCAATTTATTGATTAATCAAAAAAAAATACCGTTTTTAACAAAGGACTTGCTCACTATTGTGCCGAAATTTCAGCTTCCTAGCTCAAAGGATGGCTGAGATATCGCCCGGACAAACAAGAAAGAAAGAAAACAAGTACACATACATTCAAAGTACACCGCCCCATGCCAAATAATTAAATATGCTGCAGCGCGGCATTGCCGGGGCGCCTCTGGCGCCCGGCAATACCGCAGTACAGCTCATTGAGGCTCCATTGGGAGGGAGAGGTGTACACTAATTGATTGATTAATTGTATAATTAAAATCAATAAAAGATTATCACAAAATATTTTCATAATCAATTGGCTAATCGCATAACTAAACCAGTAGTGCTTCATCCGAAGATGTATCTTTTAGAAATTTAATTAAAGAAGTCATTTATAAAAAATTAAATAATTAATTGATTACTCAATAAATAATTAATCGATTAATCAATAAATACTTAATAGATGAAATGATTAATCAATAAATCAAAAATATCCTTGATAGCCACATCGCTTGGTCACTCATGTCCAAATATTAGCTTCCCAGCTCAAAAGGTGCCTGAGATATTGGCCAAATGAGAAAGAAAATAAATAAATGATTAATAATGAAAATAAATAAATAATAATCATTAAAAAATTAAATTATTAATCAATTTGGTCAGAGAACACATAAACTACCACTATTTCATCAGAATCTGTAACTTTAAAAAAAAAAATTTTTTTGTCATTAATCGAATAATTAAATAATTAATCGATTAATTGATTAATTAATAAATCAAAAATATCCTTTGCAGCCAAATCACCTGGTCATTGGCATGTCCAAATATCAGCTTCCTAACTCAAAAGGTGCCTGAGTTAATAATGGTCAGAAGAGAAATGAAATTTAATTAATTAAATAAGTACTTAATTAAACGCTAATAATTAAATAACTCCTCAATTAATTGATTATTCAAAAAACAAAAAATACCGTATTTGACAAAGGACTTGCTCACTACTGTGCCGAAATTTCAGCTTCCTAGCTCAAAGGATGGCTGAGATATCGCCCGGACAACCAAGAAAACAAACAAACAAGAAACCAGAGTGAAAACTGAGTACTCTCTTTCAGCGTGCGTCACTGCCGAGCCCCCTTTGGTGCCCGGCAATGACGATTTGCAATGCCTGGAGATGGCATAGGAAAGGAGCGGTGTACAACAAGAAAGAAAACAAGTACACATACATTCAAAGTACACCGCCCCCATGCCAAATAATGAAATATCCTACAGCGCAGCATTGCCGGGGCGCCTCTGGCGCCCGGCAATACCGCAGTGCACCTCATAGAGGCTGCATTGGGAGGAAGAGGTGTTCGCTAATTGATTGATTAATTGTATAATTAAAATCAATAAAAGATTATCACAAAATATTTTCTTAATCAATTGGCTAATAGCATAACTAAACCAGAAGTGCTTCATCCGAAGACCTATCTTTTAGAAATTTTATTAAATGTCATTAATAAAAATTAAATAATTAATTGATTAATCAATAAATAATTAATCAATTAATCAATAAATAATTAAGCAATTAAATGATGAATCAATAAATCAAAAATATCCTTGATAGCCACATCACTTGGTCACTCATGTCCAAATATTAGCTTCCCAGCTCAAACGGTGCCTGAGATATTGGCCAAATGAGAAAGAAAATAAATAAATGATTAATAATGAAAATAAATAAATAATAATCATAAAAAAATTAAATTATTAATCAATTTGGTCAGAGAACACATAAACTACCACTATTTCATCAGAATCTGTAACTATAAAAAAAAAGATTTTTTGGTCATTAATCGAATAATTAAATAATTAATCGATTAATTGATTAATTAATAAATCAAAAATAGCATTTGCAGCCAAATCACCTGGTCATTGGCATGTCCAAATATCAGCTTCCTAACTCAAAAGGTGCCTGAGTTAATGGTCAGAAGAGAAATGAAATTTAAATAATTAAATAAGTACTTCATTAAACGCTAATAATTAAATAACTCCTCAATTAATTGATTAATCAAAAAACAAAAAATACCGTTTTTGACAAAGGACTTGCTCACTATTGTGCCGAAATTTCAGCTTCTTAGCTTGAAGGATGGCTGAGATATCGCCCGGACAACCAAGAAAACAAACAAACAAACAAGTACAAATACATTCAAAGTACACCGCCCCATGCCAAATAATTAAATATGCTGCAGCGCGGCATTGCCGGGGCGCCTCCGGCGCCCGGCAATACCGCAGTGCAGCTCATTGAGGCTGCATTGGGAGGGAGAGGTGTACACTAATTGATTGATTAATTGTATAATTAAAATCAATAAAAGATTATCACAAAATATTTTCATAATCAATTGGCTAATCGCATAACTAAACCAGTAGTGCTTCATCCGAAGATGTATCTTTTAGAAATTTAATTAAATAAGTCATTTATAAAAAATTAAATAATTAATTGATTACTCAATAAATAATTAATCGATTAATCAATAAATACTTAATAGATGAAATGATTAATCAATAAATCAAAAATATCCTTGATAGCCACATCACTTGGTCACTCATGTCCAAATATTAGCTTCCCAGCTCAAAAGGTGCCTGAGATATTGGCCAAATGAGAAAGAAAATAAATAAATGATTAATAATGAAAATAAATAAATAATAATCATAAAAAAATTAAATTATTAATCAATTTGGTCAGAGAACACATAAACTACCACTATTTCATCAGAATCTGTAACTTAAAAAAAAAAAAATTTTTTGTCATTAATCGAATAATTAAATAATTAATCGATTAATTGATTAATTAATAAATCAAAAATATCCTTTGCAGCCAAATCACCTGGTCATTGGCATGTCCAAGTATCAGCTTCCTAACTCAAAAGGTGCCTGAGTTAATAATGGTCAGAAGATAAATGAAATTTAATTAATTAAATAAGTACTTAATTAAACGCTAATAATTAAATAACTCCTCAATTAATTGATTATTCAAAAAACAAAAAATATCGTATTTGACAAAGGACTTGCTCACTACTGTGCCGAAATTTCAGCTTCCTAGCTCAAAGGATGGCTGAGATATCGTCCGGACAACCAAGAAAGAAAGAAAACAAGAAAACAACCAGAGTGAAAACTGAGTACTCTCTTTCAGCGTGCGTCACTGCCGAGCCCCCTTCGGTGCCCAGCAATGACGATTTGCAATGCCTGGAGATGGCATAGGAAAGGTGCGGTGTACAACAAGAAACCAGAGTGAAAACTGAGTACTCTCTTTCAGCGTGCGTCACTGCCGAGCCCCCTTTGGTGCCCGGCAATGACGATTTGCAATGCCTGGAGATGGCATAGGAAAGGAGCGGTGTACAACAAACAAGAAAGAAAGAAACCAGAGTGAAAACTGAGTACTCTCTTTCAGCGTGCGTCACTGCCGAGCCCCCTTTGGTGCCCGGCAATGACGATTTGCAATGCCTGGAGATGGCATAGGAAAGGAGCGGTGTACAAAAAGATTACACTGTTTTGAGTGTTTGAAGCTAAACGCAGCACTGCGGGCATGACGTAACTCCCACCCAGATGGACAGACAGTGGGATAAACAGAGGGACTGACAGATTAGTGGTGAATATATATATATATATATGGACTAGCAGAAGTACCCGGCATTGCCGGGCAGGGGAGGGGGAAGGGGAGGGGAGGGGAACGGGGGGAGGGGGGAGAGGAGGGGAGGGGAGGGGAGGGAGGGGGAGGGGAGGGGGAGAGGGAGGGGGAGGGGGAGGGGGGAGGGGAGAGGAGGGGGAAGGAGGGGGAGGGGGAGGGGAGGGAGGGGGAAGGGGAGGGCCAGTCAACAATGACGTTGCAGTTCTCATGGTAGGAGAGCAGCACAACAATCGCGACATCGTCCAGCATCTTCGCGACAACAGCACGAAGCAGATTTTGGAGACTCACCGATCCTGTGACGCCCTCCAGTACCGGCGTTGCCGGGTGGGGGAAGGGAGACCCGTACATTCTCAACCCGTACATTCGCCCTCTCGACTCAAGCTCACTCGGACAAAAGCCTCGCACAAATTACACCGTGAAGGCCCAATGGCCATGTCTATGCCACAAATCAAGTACATGAGCGAGTCCGGCGCACTGAATTGAAAATATATAGAACGCTCATACTCCGTGAAAAGTATAGCCGCCGTGTCGCCATCTTAGTTAGCATGACTCGACCAACTCGCTTCGTGGATCTCGTTTGTTTTGAACGTGTCCCAGATTTTAAAAGCCAGACAACTGTTAAAATGCCATTTTGAGCGGCAATAAACTGCTCCAATCGGTTACGGAAGCGTTGTGGAAAGACGTTTCACAGCTGTTTCAAAGACGTTTAATTCATATCACACAAAATCGACACAAAACACGATCACACAAAAGGTGAAAAAACGCAATCGCTTTTCGCTCTGCATTACGTGCAAACGTGTGAAGGAAATCAGCATCGCCCAGCATCGAGTGCCAACCAAGATGGCGCCCGGTAGCTGCATCTCCACCTATGTGGTGTGAATGGCAATGGTCATTGATTCGATATATTTTCCATTCAATGGTCTGGCGGTGGGGATGGAACATCACGTGATCGCTCTGAGCGAATCAGCGAGCTGCTCTGGCACATGCTGAGATTCCGTGTATAATGTTCCTCGCTGAAATGCGCTGAGGTAAATATGAATAAAAAATATGGATCTCGTCAAATATTTTTAGGTAGGCCATGTCCTTCCCAGGCTCAATGGCCATGTCTGTGCCAAATATCAAGTACGTGAGCCTCTCCGTTTAGGAGTCTATCGGTAACATTACACACACACAAACTGTGTTTTATGTTCAATGGTCTGGCGGCAGGGATGGAACATCACGTGATCGCTCTGAGCGAATCAGCGTGCTGCTCTGCCCCCGGCTCAGTTCCGTGTATAATATTCCTCGCTGAAATGCGCTGAGGTAAATATGAATAAAAAATATGGATCTTGTCAAATATTTTGAGGTAGGCCATGTTCTTCCCAGGCTCAATGGCCATGTCTGTGCCAAATATCAAGTACGTGAGCCTCTCCGTTTAGGAGTCTATCGGTAACATTACACACACACACACACACACACACACACACACACACACACACACACACACACAAACTGTGTTTTATATCTGTAGATATACAATATACACGTATATATAGATATAGATATACATGTATATACAGATATACACATATAGATATAGATATAGATATACATGTATATACAGATATACACATATAGATATAGATATAGATATACATGTATGTATAGATATAGATATACATATAGATATAGATATAGATATACATGTATGTATAGATATAGATACAACAACAACAGGCATTTTAAGGCCATTTTCCCTGCTAGAGCGGGGGTTAGCCTTGCGGGCCCCATGACAATCTTCTCCATTTTTGCCCTATTTTCTGCATCTCCCCTTGTTAACCCCCTTGCCCGCATTTGTTCTTCCACCACCTTATATATAGATATAGATATACATGTATATAGATATAGATATTGTTGCGAATATGGAATTTGGCCTCCATATCCGCTTGTAAATATTCCCCTATTTCCCCAATACTCCCCAACTATCCCCAATCCCCCATTCCCTAGTCCCATTGTCTGTAAACAACACTCTGTAGAACCGACCTTCCCCTTTTTCCCCCATTAAATGTCGTGCCCAGGTCCACCGCATCTCACGTAGACAACTTTCGGACATCTTGCTAGTTATTCTTAGTCTATGTCAGTTAAGGACTCGTTTCCATTAATTCTGACTCTTCGTTGCACCAGAATGTGATTATATGGCACCAGTAGTGAGTTTAGGACCTTCCCATGCCTCCTCCCGTCTTCTTCCCCAAACAACAACAACAACAACAACTACAACTACAACTACAACTACAACTACAACAACAATTACAACAACAACTACAACAACAGAGGGGCGCGGCGTGCGGGGAGTGTGCGTCCTCACTCCGGCTCGGTTAGCCGCCATGACCATGCGCTCCGACGGGGTTACCACGAAGGGGCTCCCTGTCAGCCCCTCGTCAAGGGCGGAGCCGGTAACCCCCCCGCACGCACCCAATGAGAAGCAACGGGCCGATTCCATCTGGGGCGGAGCTAACGAGCCGAGGGCGTGTCACTCCCCGCCGGATATACGCGGCGACTTACCGGATGTGAGGTCAGATGCGCCTGAACTACGGAGAGCAGAGGAAGCCACCGCCACCCCCAGCGCGACGATACCTCCCCGCATCTTTGGACCGGACCGAACCGGGTCGATTCTGCCCTGAGCCCAGGTGCACCTGGAGCCATCGATCCTGCCTTTCCTTGCCATCAATCCCCGTGTGAGTCAGCCTTTTGTCCCGTTTATCTGTCGTCTGTTGGGGTTAATATAAGAGTGTGTCTAAGTGCCTGTCTTTCTATGATGTCCCTCTTGTAGTTGTAATCTAACCTTCCGCCATAATATAACCTCCTCCGGAGGTCTTGAGAACTGAACCCTTGGTGTCGTGTCATTTTAATCCAGCCGTTTTGTCCTTTTCCTTCATTGATCTAGCGTAGCGCGACTAGTCAACGTTCGAGCATAATCGGGTAACTTGTGCAGACGTGGTCATACCAAACCGCTCGGTAAACTAACATCCACAACCGCGTCTGTAACAATATACATGTATATATAGATATAGATATACACATACATATACAGACTTGGCATTTAATATGGAATTTTTTTTTTTCTTGACTTGGGTTTACTTTCTGAACTCGGTATATCAATCTGGTGAGTTTCTTTTACGCTTCGGTGATTTCTTTGTTAAAAGAACCATGTCACTGATTGTCTGTCGCAGCAAGAAGTCAATAACAGGATTATATCACAGGTGGCGTGACAAAATGTAAGGACAGGTACATTTGACGATTGGCTTCACAATCGGGTATATAAGGGTTGTTACGTTCTGTATTAGTGGAAAAAAATTGCTACACGTCTACAAAAGTTATTGCCGCTTCCCCTGGAGATGGTTCGTCAACTCGACAATGCTGTTTGTCATTTAGTGGTGGCTTTACGAAATTCCGGCATGAAACAGCGTGCTATTGCTTGGCAATATGGCATCACTCACGGTCAGGTGTCAAAGATCCTGAAACGAAATGCTCAGAGGGGTGGCCCTACTCCAATACCGAGGTCAGGACGTCCCCGCAGAACCACAAGGAGGGATGATCGCCAGCTGCACCGGTTAGTCCACAATGGCCGTGCCAAGTCAGCTAATCGGCTTAGGGCTGAGTGGCAGCAACTGACAAATGTGCCTGTATCCAGAAGGCTAGTCAACCAACGACTGGTTCAAGCAGGCTATCGTGCCAGGCGTCCCCTGAGAAAGCCACGTCTGACCAGACAACACCGCCAGCGCCGATTGCAGTGGGCCAGAGAGCACCGTCAATGTGCAGGACACTGGAATCACGTGATCTTCAATGACAAGTCTAGATTTCTGGTCTATCGTCAATATGGCCGCGTCCGAGTGCGCAGATAAGTGCATGAAGCCTACAACGAAGATTGTATCGTGCCAAGAGTCCAAGCTGGGGGTGGTGGGGTGACCTTTTGGGCTGCTTTTCATGCAGGGGGCAAAACTGACCTGGTTGTTCTGAATGGAAACCTGAACCAGTTCAAGCACAGGGCCATTCTGGAAGAAACATTGCTTCCATTTGTTCGTGCAGCCTTTCGAGGAAACTTTGTCTTCCAAGATGACAATGCACGGCCTCATCGTGCTCGCATGATTCAACACTTTCTTGCTGACCGTGGTGTAGTGCATATGGAGTGGCCTGCCATGTCCCCGGATATGAATCCGATAGAGAACTTGTGGGCAGAATTAACGCGTCAAATCGACAACTTGGACCAGCAGCCTGCCTCTGTGCGTGAATTGCAGCAGGCTATTGTCACTGCGTGGCAAGCGATTCCTGTCCAAGCCTTGGCAAATCTCGTGAACAGCATGCCTCAACGTGTACGTGCTCTCCTGAATGCTCGTGGGGGTTACACGAAGTACTGAACTGTAATTTTACTGTCCGTAATCCCAGTCGTAATTTAACTTTTGTTTTTGTTAAAAAAAAAATTCGGCTAATGTGCAAAATAAAGAGATACTTCTGGAAAATGCACAGAAGTTTAACACAGTACTGTCCGTGAATTGAGTTCGATATCAGTGTGCATCACTTTCAAGGATCAATTTATTTGCTTCGAAATGTCAAATGTGGTTTTTGTTTCTTTTAAAGGTCACATTAACAAAATCTAGAATAATTTCAACATAATTCCAATGAACTTTTGGTTCTAAGTCATCTTGAAAAGTAAGTTCACCCCCACAAAAAAAAAATTCCATATTAAATGCCAAGTCTGTATATATATATACTGTATATGATTACAGTATTTGGTAGATTTGATGGTCAGGATCCTTTTTGTCCCTTAGACAGCTCCACTACGATCCTTGGATCGACTGTTTAGCCAAAATGCCTCCGCATATTCACACAACGTGTAGATGCCCTCGTTCACGGTCCTAAAAATAAACAAGTTTGATTTAATTCCCTTCAGCTGTTTTCAAGTATAACATTTTCACCAGCCATGACAGGTTTCACATCGATTGGTGAAGCAGTTTCAGAGAAGGTATTTTTTTAAAATATCGGCTTTCAAGCTAATATGGCTGCTACACCACGTGACATATGACCTTTAAGAATGTCCACTTTACTGCATATGTATGGGTAGGGGATCAGGTTTGTGAAGTTTTGTGTTGATCGGATAAGGTTCGTTTTTTCTATCCAAGATGGCTGCCAAACCACGTGACCTATAACATCGGCATTATCAAACTATATGAAACAATGGTGATGATATTTGTAAAATTTCGCATCAATAGGATAGAGTAAACAGTTTCAGAGATTTAGAACTGAAAGCTGATATTTAATATCATGTGACCAATGATGTTTTCCTGATCATCTTTTAATCGCCATGGCCTAGTCAATGATACACGTAAAGTTTCGAGTCAATCGATTCGGTGGTTTGGGAGATGTTTTTTTAAGGTTTTAGATTAAATCCAATATGGCTGCCAAACCATGTGACCTATGATGTCATAAATTTAATATTTCAATACAAATGTGCATGCAATTTCAGACTTTTAGGATAAGGAATTTGATCAAAACATTTTTGGCTGGTACACCACTTCACCTATGATGTCATCATCATCATGCTTTTGTTCCCCATTGGGAGTACTTGGCAATGTGCCAAGTTTCAAATTTTTCCATTCAGCGGTTTCCGAGAAATATTTTTTTTACTATTTGTGTTTAATCCAAGATGGCTGTCATATAACGTGACCTATGACGTCACAATTATCATAAAAACATTCTGCATGGGTGTCACTCCTACCCTGAAAGTTTCGTCTCAATTGGACATGTGGTTGCTGAGAAAAACGAGGTTTCGCCCGTACGGACGGAAGGACGGACGGACAACCCGAAAACATAATGCCTCCTGCCACCTTCGGGGGCGGAGGCATAAAAAAAGCATAGGCCTATGAGCATCCTTGTAAATGTGTCACCAACTTCAATAATTGTGGTGTGAAGAACGGATCCGAGATAAGACGATGACAACTAAAACTGATTGGATCCGTATCTGTTGGCACAGGACGCATGAGCCAACGTAGTTGGACATTAATGGTGTCTGTGCAACTGTTGTATATGTAATGATATGTGTAAGACCCTTCTTTCACTTTGCCACCTATCCCAGGAAGTGAGCAGGACCAGGGTACAATGGAGCTGCGCCCCCTACAGGAGGGAGATGGTGATGTACAAGATGAACCAATAAACAAGAAGAAAAAGACCTACAATACGAAGAAGGAAAAATCTGTATTGCAAGGAAAACTTACAAAGCTGGCTATCCTCATCGGGAAGATCGGTACGCAGGGAAGTAAACTACTCTACCTTCATTTCTACACATTCATTCTTTTAGCGTTTCTCCTTTTTTTTCTCCTTTTTTTTCTCCTTTTTTTTCGCATTGCTTCTGTAATCCCACTCATTTGTCCTAATCCATCATATCTTTGCCTGAACAGGACTCGCGATCTCTGCAATGACCGTGTTCATCCTTATTCTGTACTTCATCATCGACACCTTTGGCGTGAAGAGAAAGCCGTGGCAAGCAAAGTGCATACCTGTGTACGTGCAATACCTGGTGAAGTTCTTCATCATCGGAGTCACCGTGCTCGTGGTGGCTGTACCTGAAGGCCTACCTTTGGCTGTCACTATTGCTCTGGCATACTCCGTCAAGGTAATTCTGATGGAATTCTAGTCTTCGTGATGGAAACTGTCGGTGTTTGTTTGTAGACGAATGTGTTATGTCAATAATTTTATGAACTGAAAACTGATGTTCACCTCCGTGGGAAGTGAGACGTGGCTGCTTTCTGCTGATAGTGAAACAACATGGTATTTCTTCTGAGACTAGAACTCACATTGCAGAGTTAGAAACCAATTAATTGATTCTGATACCTTTGCTCTGATTTAAACTCCCGTCCTCGAGGATGCCATCGTTCTTGTCGATCGGTTATGGGTACAGGGGGAGATTGAGGTATTCATATCCCCAAAAAAACATCCAAAGCCATGGAGTCTTCACTGAGACTGCTCAGTCACATGTCCTTTTGCATATTATTTTAAACCAGTAGAAAGCCCATCAAAAATGATGGATTGAAACGGTTTATTCGACGGTGCAGCTTTGTGAGCGTGCCGAAGCCTGAAGCCTCGGCCTAGTGTCAAGTGTGCTTCTATCTTCTTTATTTATTAGACATTATACACATGTAAATGAATCTCCTTTTAATCTGCGTGCTTTGCACATCACATGCGGCGAATTTCACCTCCCTGCGCCTTGTATTTATTGTTATTTTAAAAAAACGTTTCTGTAAACCGCCCTTGAGGCTCGGTTTGCAAGCCACCATCTACAATTCCAATAGAAGACACACAATTACTCTTTTATGGGAAATGTTTTTCGACTTTCTTTTGTCCTCAAAAACAGACCGTAGTAAACACACATTCGTGTTAAAAGATTGGCCTTTAAAACCTACCCTTATGAAGGGGGACAGACAAACACACAAACTGACATTGTGTTTTATATGGTAGATTATACTAAATGTACTTTATACAATTCATTAATTTTGATGTCGAAACCTATCTATTGGTGAATTATTACGTTCAGTCATTTCTTGACTAATGTAGCGAGTGTTTTAAGATCGTGTCTGGCTGTTAATCAACTGACACTGACATCATGTTTGTAGGATGTGGATTAAAAAAAAAAATTGGGGATTTGTTTTTTGTGGATCTGGATTTTTTCTTTCTTTTAAAGGATGTGGATCTCCAATGTAGTGATCTTTGCAGGCGCTGCTCCTGGTGACAATTTTGGTTGAAAACCTTTCACTATGGAATCAAATCGCTGGCATTGATCTGTCAACTGATCCCTCAAACGGATACATTTAACTCCTCGAGATAGTCAATCCCTCAAACGTTATTGATATTGTCATTTTTATTTGAACTAGGGCATGCCCGTACTATATATATATCTAAAATTATATCCCCCCCCTCTATTTACATGAAATGGTTTGGTCCATTCGCAAAGCCAAAGCGAACGGCTTGCGAGTACGGTGACAATCCCCCCCCTCTATTTACATGAAATGGTTTGGTCCAAAGCGAACGGCTTGCGAGTACGGTGACAATCCCCCCCCCCCCCCCCCCTCTATTTACATGAAATGGTTTGGTCCAAAGCGAACGGCTTGCGAGTACGGTGACAATCCCCCCCCCCCCCCCTCTATTTACATGAAATGGTTTGGTCCAAAGCGAACGGCTTGCGGAGTTTGGTAAAGAAATCGCCATAGCGTGCACAAACGCGCAGGAAAGCGAAAGAATCGCAAATTAGTTTTAATTAGTTTTAAAACATAGTTTAATGCCAACATAGCGGCAACATAGTTTGCCAACGTGAAATAAATGAATACGCTCTCAAATGTGCCGTCCGAGGCAGAGTCTGTTCGCCACGTTCGGCACACGTGATAACTCGCTGCTCTCTGATTGGTTGAATCGTTTTTTGGACATAGCTCGGTAACTACTTCTCCGATTAATATGAAACCTTGAAAAGGCACATCCTCGGGTCCCCAGCAATATACCTGGCAAGTTTCAAGTATATCGGACCCGTGGTTGTCGAGAAACAGCGGTCACAGACAAACATACAGACATACATACAGACATACACACAGAGATTACTGGAATTATAGATAGATAAACATGTACTTTTTTTTTATTCGCAACAATGTCTGAAGAGCGATTCCGAAACGATGAATTTACATCCTAAATTAATTAATGTCGACATTTCCATCCCTGTTTTCTCTCAGAAAATGATGAAAGACAACAACCTGGTACGCCACCTGGATGCCTGTGAGACCATGGGCAATGCCACCACCATTTGCTCTGACAAAACGGGCACACTGACAACAAACCGAATGACAGTGGTGCAGGCTCATGTGGCAGGTCAACACCACCAAGCACTGCCACCTCGAGACGTCATCCCACCCGAAACCCTCGACCTCCTGGCAATGGGAATTGCCATCAACTCATCATACACCACGAAGATCTTGGTAAAGCTCTGTACTGGACCGTTTACTCTCGATTGTGGTTGAAATTGTCATTATGACTGTCGCCATCTTATTCGTTTCCCATCACTCGCTTCCCCCCGCACAGCCAGCAGAGAAGGAGGGTGGCCTGCCACGCCAAGTTGGAAACAAGACAGAGTGTGCACTTCTGGGTTTGCTAGTTTACCTCGACTGCGACTACCAGGCCCTGAGGCATGCGTCACCAGAGGGGTGTCTTCACAAGGTGTACACCTTTAACTCTGTCCGCAAGTCGATGAGCACGGTGGTACGCCTGCCCAATGGCGTATTTCGCCTGCACAGCAAAGGGGCATCTGAGATCCTCCTGAAAAAGTGAGGATCCTTCAGGTGTCTGTCTGCTTGTTAGATGTTCCACAAAATAGAACGCATGGCTCGTCACACTTGATTTGTCTTCCTTCTGAAACATGGATAGATGCAGCCATATACTGGCAGCCGGAAGTGAGGCCCAGCCGCTGCATCCCAGTGACCGAGAGCAGCTTTTGCACGGGGTGGTGGAGACGATGGCATCGGACGGGTTGCGAACGATTTGCCTCGCCTACCGAGACCTGCAAGAGGAACCCGACTGGGAGGATGAATCGACCGTGGTGGCGGATCTCACGTGTATTGCTATCGTAGGCATCGAAGACCCTGTGCGGCCTGAGGTTTGCATTACATCACGGATGGGTAGATTGAAGGATTGAGAAATGGATGGATGAATTTAGTAGAGGGGCATAATATGGGCCCAAAAAAATGGATGTCCAAAAAGAGTGGTGCAACAAGGAAATGTTTTAATTAATTTTACTATTCACTTTGCAGTTATCCTGATTAATAGAAAAACTAGATGGTATTCATAAAACTAGTCAACTTGTTGCGAGCCAACTCTTCTGTTTTTGAACATTTTTTTCCTTTGATCCAATATGGTTGCCAGACCACGTGAGCGATGACATCATAAATTTATATTCTCTAATATAATTGTAGCATAGATCATGCTCAATACATTTCAAACTGCTCAGACTAAGCGTTGTCCCTGTCGAATTATGACGTCATAATTATGGCACCAATGACGTCATCGTTAACAACACCTATTCCCCATATGGAGTTCTTTACAATGAGCCATGTTTCAATGTTTCCCATGCAGCGGTTGTGGAGATAGAGTGGTGCAACATTTTTCGGTTTTTCCAAGATGGCGCCTGTACCACATCACCTATGACGTCATGATTATCATCAAAACATTCTAAAGGAGGAGGCGTCGATATTTGTACGAGTAAAAAACCTGTCAAAAATGACGGGTTGGAACAGTTTATTTGACGGTGCAGCCTCGTGAGCATACCAATGTCTGAAGCCTAGGCCTAGTGTCAGGTGTGCTTATACCTTCTTTACTTATAAGACATCTTATGGACATAAATGAACATTCGTTTTACTCTGCATGCGTTGCACATCACATGCAGCAAATTTCACCTCCCTGCACATTGTGTTTATTGTGATAAATAAAAAAACTCTTCTGTACACCGCCCTTGAGGCTCGGTTTGCAAGCCACCTTCTACACTTTCAATAGAAGAGACATAATTACTCTTTTATGGAAAGTGTTTCTTGAGTTTGTTTTGTCCTCAAAAATAGACCATGGTGAACACACATTGGTGTTCGACTATACATACGTGATGAAACACACACACACACACACACTCATACGAACGGAGGTGGATACTTTGAGACCTGGTAGTCTCCGTTCCATCTCCTGAAACCCACCTATGTGTGAAGATAGAAGCCAACAACAACAACAACAACAACTTACATGCACCCACTCATATACATACACATTTTTTCTATTTTTTTTGTTTTTTGTACACTAAGTCGAGGCTCGTATAAGAGCTAACACATAGTTTAAAACGGTTTCAAAACGGTTTTAAAACATTCTCGTATCCATATCCGGATCTTCACCAAAATCTAATCAATTTGTCTTTGTCACACACCCAGCCTGTCCACAGAATTTCTTCCGAATCGTCAATAACGTTTTTAGATATCCTGCTCACAGACAGACAAAAAACAAACGGTTCAAAACATCATCTCTGTCGACCTTCGGTGGCGGAGTTAACAATGTGAAACCATCAAGGTGTTCAAGCTCCTGATAGTCTCAAAGTTTACACCTTTAATTAGTCGTTGATTGGTGAACTCATGGAGTCGGTTTTGCGGTCGGGTGGACAAAATGTCCTCGTGTGGGTTCGAGTCCCATACACTGCCGGACATGAATTTCTGGCCCTTGTGATGGACTTGCAATGACCTGCTGCCACGGATGTGAATCCACCATCTCCCACGTTGCCTCATTATATTGAATGGTTACGTTTAAAAATAAACAACAACACGTTCTTTAATGTTCGTCATTGTTGCTCTACCTCGAACATTCGACAACCTCACAAAGACGGGGGCTGGGGGACATTCTCCATTAAATATGGCAGACTAGCAGAAGTACCCAGCATTGCCGGGCGGGGGAGGGGAGGGGGATGGGAGGGGAACGGGGGGAGAGCGAGCCCCTTGGCTTGGCAAAGCGAGCGATTTTTTTTTTCATAGCGTCATAGCGTCATAGCGTTCATAGCGTCATAGCGTTTCATAGCGTCATAGCGATTTTTTTTTTCATAGCGTCATAGCGTCATAGCGTTCATAGCGTCATAGCGTTTCATAGCGTCATAGCGATTTTTTTTTTCATAGCGTCATAGCGTCATATCGTTCATAGTGTCATATCGTTCATAGCGTCATAGCGTTTCATAGCGTCATAGCGATTTTTTTTTTTCATAGCGTCATAGCGTTTCATAGCGTCATAGCGATTTTTTTTTTCATAGCGTCATAGCGTTTCATAGCGTCATAGCGATTTTTTTTTTCATAGCGTCATAGCGTCATATCGTTCATAGCGTCATAGCGTTTCATAGCGTCATAGCGATTTTTTTTTTTCATAGCGTCATAGCGATTTTTTTTTTCATAGCGTCATAGCGTTCATAGCGTTCATCGCGTTCATAGCGTTCATAGCGTCATAGCGATTTTTTTTTTCATAGCGTCATAGCGTCATATCGTTCATAGCGTCATAGCGTCATAGCGATTTTTTTTTTCATAGCGTCATAGCGTTCATAGCGTTCATAGCGTCATATCGTTCACAGCGTCATAGCGTTCATAGCGTCATAGCGTCATCACGTGATCGCTCTGAGCGAATCAGCGCCCACCTGCGCTGATTCCGTTGATTCCGTGCGCTCAAATGCGCTGAGGTAAATATGAATAAAAAATATGGATCGTCAAATATTTTGAGTTCGGCCATGTTCGTCCCAGGCTCAATGGCCATGTCTATGCCAAATATCAAGCACGTGAGCCTCTCCGTTTAGGAGTCTATCGGTAACATTACACACACACACAAACTGTGTTTTATATATATAGATGATGTTAAACTCGATAGCTAAAAGGTGTTTTAAAAAAATAAATTCGAACCACTCTTGCGAATTGGAATTTAATCTCATTTTGACATCAATGACATTTTCTATGAGGATCTGCTGCCCCTTTTTCATATACTAGGGCATGCCCGTACTATATCTATATCTAAAATTATATCCCCCCCCTCTATTTACATGAAATGGTTTGGTCCATTCGCCTAGGACGTGCCCGTACGTGGGTGCCCGTTCCTTGCCAAAAAAAAATAAAAAAATGTCTTCGCCCATGCATGCATGGGCGTGCCCATGGGCCCATGGGCGTGCCCGTAAGTGCGTGATGTGACCGTACAATGAATGTATCGTCCCGACGCCGCAGCTCGGATGGCGCTGCAGTTAATCGGGCCTGTATCGGCAGAGTTATTATAAACGTGTACTACAATCGATCGTACCTTACAGCGTCTGCTCGCCACGTTCAGCATCAGTACGTCGTCACTATGACTATCCGTAAGTCCGGAAGTGACGTCCTCATTTGACTGTCCGGAAGGTCGCATATCGCAGTTACGATGAATCGCAAATTAGTTTTAATTAGTTTTAAAACATAGTTTAACGCCAACATAGTTTGCCAACGTGAAATAAATGAATACGCTCTCAAATGTGCCGTCCGAGGCAGAGTCTGTTCGGCACGTTCGGCACACGTGATAGCTCGCTGCTCTCTGATTGGTTGAATCGTTTTTTGGACATAGCTCGGTAACTACTTCTCCGATTAATATGAAACCTTGAAAAGGCACATCCTCAGGTCCCCAGCAATATACCTGGCAAGTTTAAAGTATATCGGACCCGTGGTTGTCGAGAAACAGCGGTCACAGACACACAGACATACACACAGACAAACACACACACAGAGATTACTGGAATTATAGATAGATAGATGATCCTCGATAGTAATTACTCCATGTGTGTTGCGCTTCATGGTTTCTCGTCCCATAATGTCACATCGAGATGAAGCTTTAAGGCCATGAACCCATGAAATGAGACAAATGGAAGCCTCGAATATCAGAAAATAGTTGTGAAATTCACATCATTTGGTATCTGATGATTGCTTTGGGCTGCGCTCGTGTTGAGGATGTAGAGGCCATAACAATATTTCCTAGCGAGCCTTAATGGCCTGTCCCGGCATGCTTTTCCTTGCGATCTCTTGTGCTGCCCCTCGGCCTTGAGACGTATGAACAATGAGCCATTTTATCATGATGGGAAGAAACCATGGTGATGGGATCTTCAAACCTGCAAAGTGAAGTCTCAAGGCAATGTGGGTGCTTTGTATCCAGAATTGTAAGGCCTGCTGCTTTCTTTCTCACTGCGAAGGATCACTCAATTTAAATGTTTACCTCAGTGTTGCACCTGTGCCTCTCAGGTTTCACCTGATTATTTAAATCCTTCAATGAACTCACCTCCTTCCACATTCCTATTTAAATTCATTCATTTACCTGCATTCACACTGCATTAGCAACACAGTAATACACAGTACAGTAACACACATCATCAACACAGTAACACACAGTATAGTAGCACACATCAGCAACACAGTAATACACAGCACAGCAACACAATCTGCAACACAGTAATACACAGTACAGTAACACACAATCTGTAACACAGTAAAACACAGTATAGTAGCACACATCAGCAACACAGTAATACACAGCACAGCAACACAATCTGCAACACAGTAATACACAGTACAGTAACACACAATCTGTAACACAGTAATACACAGTACAGTAACACACATCAGCAACACAGTAATACACAGTACAGTAGCACACATCTGCAACATAGTAATATACAGCACAGCAACACAATCTGCAACACAGTAATACACGGTAAAGTAACACAGTAATACACAGTACAGTAGCACACATCTGCAACACAGTAATATACAGCACAGCAACACAATCTGCAACACAGTAATACACGGTACCGTAGCACAGTAAAACACAGTACAGTAGCACACATCTGCAACACAGTAATACACAGCACAGCAACACAATCTGCAACACAGTAATACACGGTACAGTAACACAGTAATACACAGTACAGTAACACACATCAGCAACACAGTAATATGTAGTACAGTAACACAGTAATACACGGTACAGTAACACAGTAATACACAGTACAGTAGCACACATCTGCAACACAGTAATACACGGTACAGTAACACACATCTGCAACACGGTAATACACAGTACAGTAACACACATCAGAAACACATTAATACGTAGTACAGTAGCACACATCTGCAACACTGTAATACACGGTACAGTAACACACATCTGCAACACAGTAATACACAGTACAGTAACACACATCAGAAACACAGTAATACACAGTACAGTAACACACATGAGCAACACAGTAATACGCAGTACAGTAACACACATCAGCAACACAGTAATGCGCAGTACAGTAACACACATCAGAAACACAGTAATACACAGTACAGTAACACACATCAGCAACACAGTAATGCACAGTACAGTAACACACATCTTCAACACAGTAATACACAGTAAAGTAACACACATCAGCAACACAGTAATGCGCAGTACAGTAACACACACATCAGAAACACAGTAATACACAGTACAGTAACACACATCAGCAACACAGTAATGCGCAGTACAGTAACACACATCAGAAACACAGTAATACGCAGTACAGTAACACACATCAGCAACACAGTAATGCGCAGTACAGTAACACACATCTTCAACACAGTAATACACAGTAAAGTAACACACATCAGCAACACAGTAATACGCAGTACAGTAACACACATCTGCAACACAGTAATGCGCAGTACAGTAACACACATCTGCAACACAGTAATACACAGTACAGTAACACACATCAGCAACACAGTAATACGCAGTACAGTAACACACATCAGCAACACAGAAATACGCACTACAGTAAAACACATCTGCAACACAGTAATACACAGTACAGTAACACACATCTGCAACACAGTAATATGCAGTACAGTAACACACATCTGCAACACAGTAATACACAGTACAGTAACACACATCAGCAACACAATAATACACAGTACAGTAACACAAATCTGCAAGACAGTAATACACAGTACAGTAACACACATCAGTAACACAGTAATACACAGTACAGTAACACACATCAGCAACACAATAATACACAGTACAGTAACACAAATCTGCAAGACAGTAATACACAGTACAGTAACACACATCAGCAACACAATAATACACAGTACAGTAACACACA